>NC_052948.1:63305699-63468199 GCF_013358895.1 Oreochromis aureus | reverse complement strand
CCCTACAAGATGGGGCTCGCAGCAGATGATGATAGAGAGGTTCCTGGAGCAGGAGAATGCTCTTTCACAGGTTCTCCTTGCAGACAAGAAGGTGAGACATAGCCACTGGACATTGTACATTGATTCTTTTCATTGTGGATTCTGATTATGTTTGCAGCCTAGATTCACCACCTCATGAAAGTAACCTCCCCCCCCCCCCCCCTTTCTTTTTTGCTATTTGACTTAGACAAGACATCTGGTGCCAAGCTGGCAAGACGTGGCATTGCTAGAGTCCTTGAACAAGGCACTGGGTCCACTGTTCGAGTTACTGACGCTTTGTCAGGGGAGAGTTACGTCAGCGTATCTTTTCTGAAGCCAGTTCTGCACCTCTTCAACAACGAAATCCTCAGTCAGAAGGATGGAGAGACAGAGCTCACAAAAGCAGTCAAAGACGGTATCCTCAAGTACCTCAATGAAAAGTATGATGACCATGCCACCAACAACCTCCTAGACATGGCAACACTTGTTGACCCACGGTTTAAGACAGCCTACATCAAGGAAGAGAGGGTGGAGTTCATAAAGATGAGAGCTGCAGCAGAGCTGGTGGACATGGTGGGAGAGACAGCACCAGAAAGTGCACAAACAGCAGCAGCCTCCAGTTCACCCCCAGCTGCTGAAGATGATCCAGAGCTTCCCCGTCCCACAAAGAAAAAGAAAAGTTTAGGTAGCTACTTCAAAAAGGCAGGTCAATCCACCACCCACTCCCAACCCAGCAGGGCATCCGCTGAACTGGAGCTCTCCATGTATCTTCAGACACCTGGGCCTGACTCAGAGACTGACCCACTGGAGTGGTGGAAGCAGCATGAGACAAACTTTCCATTGGTGGCCAGGCTGGCCAGAAAGTACTTGTGCATTCCTGCTACTAGTTCTTCATCTGAAAGGGCTTTCAGTGCGAGTGGGAACATCATCACATGTAAGAGATCATGTCTTAAGCCAAACACAGTTGATCAACTAGTCTTCCTTGCACTCAACCAGTAACATATCTACTTCTTCAAAGTAGCTATTTTCTGTTTGCACTTGTATTTATGGTTAATGCATTAAACAGAGTACTGTTCAACCCTGATGCTTATTTTTGTCACTTTATATTGGTTTGCAAACTTTGCACTACAAGGTTACAGATTTCAGAAAGTTAAGAAATAATTTGTGTTTATTTTTTATAGCTGAACTTTTGTGCAAATCTGAGTTTTCTTCTCAGAAACTTGAAACTGTTGTGCACTTTAAGTTTATTTTGACAATTCATTTTAAATGTACGTTTTGGAAAAAAAATGTGAAGGCCACAGCTGTTTTCATTTGATACATTTATACTAAAATATATGTTTCTCAATTGTGACAGTTCCATTAAATGTCTCTTCAAAATAAAGTTGGAGAAAAGTGAGGAATGAAATTTGTCAAACTTTTCAGAGAATAACTGGAAACATTGTGGTATATCGTGATATATATATCGTTATCGTGATATAAAATAATTCATATCGTGATAAATATTTTTTCCATATCGCCCAGCACTACTGGAAACTAAGTTGGATAACTGTCACAGATTGAGCTCCTGCTGTCTAATTGATTAAAAACATACCCTAAATTGGAATAATAAAAAAAAACTAGAATCAAAAAGCTTTTCTTATTTCTTGACATGGTTGTTAATATTTAGGACATGAGCACAGCACATCGCCCTTCCATAGGACCATTGTCTAACACACTCATGCCTGCTTGGCATAAAACTCCAGAAAAATAGTTCCAGTTTAGCTTCTAGCTAAAATTAGGGCACATCACCACAAGGCACTGCAGAGCACACATGTACCAATTCTTGCTATTCTACTTGTTATTTCTGCAATAAAGTAAAAAGTATGACAAGTTGATGGATAATTATTAGTATCAATAAAACTGTTAAAATTCTCCTCCATCATTCCAGAAACAATACAGCTTCCATGTGGTAACAGTGGACTGTATATAAAGGATGAACACAGCCATGGTGATGCAGGTGATGTCACCTGCTGGTTGCTGAAGCCTCCAGCTGAGCGTTCATGTTTTAAAATCATACATCAGCGTAAGGCAGGTCTGACCAACAAACACAGGGATACTGCTGAAAATCTGATCTCAAATTTCTTTCAGGCCGTTTCCAACATAAAATCTTTAAACTCTGATGTACTGGCCTCTTGTATGTTTCTTGCAAGAGCTTTTTAAATGTTATTTTAAACATGTTTTTTATATTTATATTAATAATCGAAATCACCCAGCTCACTTCAGTGCCACGACACCAACTACCACTGAATTTGTTTGAATCCAGCTAAACTAAAGGTTTAGTAGAGGAAATGCAGAAAATTAATGGCACAGCACACGACTGGGAATCAAATATAAAAACCACAATAATGTTAGAAGTACCACCATCACAGTCAACTACATCGAAATCTGCAACACAAACAAGTTGAGAACCCAACCAGAAAACAGCAGACGAGGGAAGCCAAGCAAAAATAAGAGCAGCACTGCCCCATGCTGGTCAGAGACTTTGACCCACTGGTTAAATGAACTTGTTATGGGTTAATACACAGTCTGAAAGCTAAATTTGTAGCAGTCTTTTCCATCCAGTGTAAGCAGACAGCATAACATACATCTAAGACTTATTTCTCTCTGCCTGCAGCCTGTTTTGATCCATTTCTCTATTCTGCAGCAACCTTTCAAATTCAGGTCAACGTTTTCACAAATTACTTCTAGATCTGAACCGATACATGCACTGCACCTGGGCTTTCCTAAGAGCACTGTCTCACACCCTACACTCGGTGACAGAAGAACATTTTACTAACACTAAGTGAGTTTAATTTAAGGTTGTAAAAAGCTAAAATTGTGTATTATTATTTGCACTAACTAGCAGTTTGCATGACTGCTCAACAGTGAAATTATTACTATACAGTATTGGTCACATTTCCTTTACATGACAATAAATGACTCATTAAAATTTTGTTGGTCACACACAAAAAAAGGAATTTAAGGATGTCACCAACACTAATTAATGCACCCTACTGTTTCGTCCCACACTAAAATTTAAATTTAATAAATATGGGGGATAAAGGGACAACAATGTTAGACACATGTTAACTTGTTTTATCTTACTGGCTTTCTTCACAACCTTAAAAATATCTGTTTTATGGGAACTCAGACTTTTAACGACCTGCAGGAAGCCAAGCTTAAATTTGGGCTTTCAAATCTGGATGAATAATCTATTAGAAGCACTAAGGCAGTCATTTAATAGTACGTATAATTTTATATTTAATAGTAAAGTAGTTTCTATGCATTATATTTCTCCTATTTAAGAATTGTTAATATCTGACTTTTTATTAAATTTGGCCATAGTGGATTATAAGATCTCTATTATCTAAACAGCTCTTTGATTATTGGTGTTTCGGCACCTCCGTGCCTCTGGCACAAAACTGAGGATTACAGGTGCACTACCTGAAAAGAGCCACTAGGGCGCTCCACAGGGGTGTGAAGAAGGCTTCCTCAATGCTGGCGAGACACAGGTCCTTAAAGCTGGCAGTGTTTAGGCACTCAAAGGACAGCAAACACAAAGACAGAAGCTGATCTGAAACACAGAACACGGCCGTATCATTTAACTCCCAACAATGAATGCAAATGTCGTGACAAGAGAAGAGTTTGCTGTTCCAAAACAAGCTGTGCTCACCGATTGCAATATGAATGTCCTTGACGACAGCTTTCAGGTGTTCTTTAACCGCTCTCTTCTCCAGCTCCTGGACGTGGCTCTCATCCCGCTCCAGTGGCACAGAAAAATCGCAGACCAAATCTGAATCTGAGGCAGTGTCGTCTGTGCTGCTGGGGGGTGGAACCCAATCCATCTGAGTCACAAACTGCTCCAGATCTTCAAATGAGTTCTCCCGGTCCATTGTCCCCTGCTCGCTGGGATCCTCCGCCTCTTCCTCCTCATATTTAGGGGTGAGGTTGTGGGAGCGTGAGGGAGAAATCAAGTCTGTGCTGAAGCTCTTTACACTTTGGGTACTACATGCTGTCCTGACTGGTCTCTTCGGAGTGTCTGTGTGATTCAGAACACACGTCACCATTAACATAACTTGGTTCACTCCAATTAACAGCATCAGGAGTCCAGAACCTCTAAATGCTGCCCATACAGAGTACAGATCTGAATCCAGTGTTCTGTCTCAAATCCTCATTTTTAAAAAAAATTAAAACTATGTAGCACAAACAAGAAGCCAAGAGAACATAAATATGAACCCACTGTCTTCCAAACCAACCTCTTACCTGGATGAAGTGGGTTGTGAATGCTGTGACATGGTCTCAGTGGCATGGCGGGACTCTTAGGGAGACCTTTACTAACGATGGGGTACAGCCGGTTGTAAACTCTGTACTGATGTTTCCTCAGCAGCTTCACAACTGGGTGGTCAGACCGGCTGAGGACACAGTTAAGAGTGATAACAGAATCCACTGACCATGCAAAATCAGAAATGGCTGTGAAATAACATAATTTAAAAACTTTCCAAGTCCACAAATTAATAACAAACTGTGCTCCAGAAATCATTAAAGATCATTAAATGACTGAACATCTTTTAGAAGGTTCATGCCTCCAAATGCTTTCACACTGAATTTTCATTCATTCATAAATACTCTGCACTACATTGTGTTTCACTTGTTTTAAAATGGATTAGAGCTGAGCGAGTGTTTCTTCATTAAAGGTATGCAGCTCTCTTCAGATTGCATTCATTCTAAACTCTGTGTGATGCTTTGTCATCACGGGTTACAGTGTGTGTACACGCATATGAGCTCCTCTACCTGAAGTGCAAACTACTCTCAGTGAAACAAGTACATGCAGGATTAGGACTGCCTAATTCTGTAGCACAGTTAAACCATCTGAAGCGAATACTCAACCAACCTCACCGTTTATGCATATTCTATAAATCTGTGCTGTATATGAATTATTATTGTGTTTAACTTTACTGTAAATTTGACAATAAGTGAAACCTTTATTAACTACATGTCAAACCAAAGGACAAATCTAACCTCGAATTCAGCTCAATTTCTCTTATGTTGTTGAAGTCCTGGCAGACAGTTTTTTGCCTTTATGCATATTTCCCTGTTAGTTACTTTAGTTTCAGCTTACTGTCTGGTTTCATCTCTTTGCAATTCTCTAGACACTAACCAAAATAACCTTCTGATTGACAAAACACCACTTAAACACCCCAATACTTGAATACAACCCAGAAAGGACAAACCTGAGCAGTCACAACATTTGAATGCTTTGACTGTGTCTTGTTGTGTTAAAAAAGCACAAATAAATGGCACAGGTATTTCTCCACACAAGAAAAATAAAACAGTTTTCCACCTTGTTGTCAGTTACCTGAGCAGGTAGGAGACTAAATTTGACACTAACGAGACATCAGGATTCTTCTTCATTTTGGCTTTCCACTGTTTGGGCCAATCCTAAAGGGGCCAAAACAAAAACGTCATAAACACATATATAAAGGTCTATTAAGTGATTAGTCATTAATTAACCAACATAAAACTGAATACTTGAGAACTTGTGAAAGAAAATAGAGGGGACTGCTGAAACGTGGGCTGCCTGTAACTTGCTGTGCATTGACACTGCATCAGTAGAAAAAGAAGAGCTATAGAAAAACAACAACATGCAACTCTGTGTGTGATTTGGAACAAACTAAGATACTTTACTGGAAACCAGAGATCTGAAGAGGAAAAAAATAAGTAGGTCCAGAGTTTGCCATCTTGTTTACTGTACTGAATTATTGTAGAATTATCTGCTGCTATGCAAAGTCTTCTAATCTTCATTTACACCTTCCAACGCTTTTTTAATAGCATTTAAACTTACATGGTCCTGTTCATATTCCAGAACATTGGTGTAGAGAATACGCTGCTCTCGCTCCTCTGGAGTCATTGCCCCAGATGCTGCAAATCTCCTGGAATGACAAACACACACACACACACACAGGACAAGTTACTGAAATTGTATGCTTGCCAGTGCTCGCTAATTTTGGAAGCAGATCCCTTGTTGAGGTTCCAACAGACACTATGTTTTTGTCCTGACTCCAAAACCCCAGCAAGAAACCTGCAATCTCTGGTTTATTATGCAGTAGGTTATTTACACAGTTTATAAACACTGTAATTTGGTCAATAAATTCTATAAATAACAGCCCAGAAGTTGTACTTAATACAGGATCGCTGTCATGTCTGGTTAACCAAATGTGCAAACAGAAGGAGGAATTAATTACATGCAGGTGTGAAGAAACGAAATGAGAAATATTATGGAAACCTATTTATAGTTGCACATGTACTACAGAGTTCAATCTATGCATTAAAAAAATAAGTTATTTACAAAACTTTTAAAAAATTATTTCAAAGTGTGTCCTGTTTTCCTGACATCTGTGATTTATTGCAAGGACTTTATACTTCTGTATGAAATTCAGAGTGCAAACCTATCCGTCATCATACACCTCACAACACCTCCCTAGAAATATAACTACCTGTCCCAGCTTGCATCAGGCATGAGCGCAAAGAGGAGTGCACAGCTCTCATACATTTACATTTAAGGTGACCGAAACAAAGATGCTTTAGTTTAATTCACTGTGTTGATGGAAAGGCTCACTGTACCTGTTGGCCTCTTCCTGCAGCCTCAGTCTTCTGTCCTCCATCTTCCGCTGTAGCTAATGTCAACATTAAGGAAATTGCCAAACTATTACATGGATAAGACATGAGTATATCCTGGGAAATCTTATAAAGTTCATTAAAGCTTTAGAGAGTCAAACTATTCACATGTTGCCACTAATGTCCAAACCAATGGATTTTTCTTTGATAAGAAGCTTTTAACTATTTTTTAGTATTATTAAAAGCTTCAGTCATTTTTCAATCAAATGTAATAGAGAGTTTATACGACCGTTTAACCAAAGATTCCCAACACACTGGGAAGTCTCATTTGAGTAATATGGATCAAAAATCTTTTGGTTTTTTGTCTGAATGTAAAATACACAATATACATCTTTGCATTTTCTGCTGTAGCAACAGGTCACCTTTACAAGTCATTTAAAAGCAGCTGGTTACTCAGAACTGCTACAACGTTCAAAGAACTTTGTCAAAACATATTTAATATCTAATCACTGACCCATATTCATGGTCTGACCTGCAGTAGATGCAGTGAGCTCACCCTCAAGACAAGTGGAGCACTCATAGAAACTGAAGGAACAACATCGTGCTGTGGCCACTGTATCTACAACATTTTCACCCATTCACCTGCAGTCAGCCACCTCTGATGGGAAAGTGAAGCCACTACACTCCACCAGCCTCCACTGACAAAAAACACTCAAATTACCTTACACAACACAGAGTTTGCCTCAGCAAGTTAGTTTGCTATTGTGTGATTTTGGTGTTTTGCAGTGTTAGTGTGGATCCAAACTATCCACAGCACTGAAGCCACACAATGACTGGAATCTAAAAGTACTGTTTATGTCAGTGGAGTGGATGATTCTGCACCAAATCCAACTGTTTACCATATTCAAAGGATACAGCATCCTGCCTGGCTTTGGCTATGATGAGGTTCTCCATCATCTGCCGCTGAAGAGAGAGTGTCTGCATGGGAAAAATGAAGAGACGGTGATTTACTTATTACTTTACTTCACTGTATGCATCTGTTCAATAAAATGAGATCTAATCTTGGACTCCACTAAAATAGCTTAACATAAATCAAAGTTCAAAATATTCCCCTGGGCCTTAATGCAGCCTTTCCTCTATTTGAGAAAAAAAATGATAGCAACCATTGATGAATCTTTCTTTAAATAAAACACACAACCACGCATCACACATACCTTAAACTCAGATTTCTAAGTACTAGGAAAGTCGATGCAGGTTTTTCCTGCATCGACTCAGAAATGTGGAGGCACATATGCGCCAACAGGGGACAAAATCCACACCAGAAATGTCAATGACACTGCCAACCACCACTGAAAAACTACAGGAGGCATCATCCAAGTTCCACACAACATGAAAGTGAAGTATTTGTTGGTGACACAAACGCAAACTAGTCCCTGTCCCTCCACTCCAACTGTGCAGCCACAAAACTCTTACTTAGTCACTCGTTGACAGCTCTTTACTACATATCATGCTGTGGTTCTGTATTAAAAGGGTTTCTCCTGATTTACATATTTTGTAATAGCAGTTACATTAAAAATAATTTAAGACACCCCACGTAGTTTTAATGCTATTCTGTAAATAAACGTTAAATATACTGGGAATCCCTGATGTGCAATTTAAAGTGCAAACCTTGAAAATACTTCACCCTTTTCCATAAACCAAAGAGCATTTTCAGTTTATTTATATTAACTTAATTATTATACTGTGCATACTGTGTATTTTAAAACATAATGGCCGTATTATTTGCCGCATTACTGTGATTAAAAGCTTGTGGGGGGAACGTGTCAGTGGCGTTAATTGGCTAACAAAATTAGCCGTTATGACTTTACCTTTACAAACGCCTTTAGTTTCCTCCAGAAAACACGAAGCTCCGCAGACTGTCGAAACATATTCCGCACCTAATTGACAAGTTAACGTTACTTTAAAAACCTACAGCTCAAAATAAAAAAGATATCAACAGAACAAGAAGTGTTAGCTTACAACCGAGCCAATTAGGAAATTAGCGAGCTAACCAGATGTAAGCTAAACTTGGCGGCATTTTGCTTACCATTATTTATTTATTTATTAATGTTTTTTTAATGTAGCGAGTTTCCCACTAAAATTATAAAAAAAAAAAAAAAAAACGACGAGAGAAAGTTCTGCTTTGTAGGTCACACGTTCCCCAGCTAAAATAAAACCTCCCTCCGTCCGTCAAACTCACCATTAACAGCAGCGGAACCGCGAACCGGAAGACCAGAATACAAAATAAAAGCACAGGTAGCGCGCCTTACTCCACCCGAGTTTCCATTATTTTGAACCATCGCAGAAAATGATTCAGTACTTAAACTTAGGTCAAAGCAGTGGCGGTCCTAGCCTGTTTGGTGCCCTGGGCGAACACTCCCTCTGGCGCGCCCCCCCTCCCCCGACACACACATACACACACACACACACACACACACACACACACACACATTAAGGATTGTACATTAACATAAAACTGTTGTCAGAACCATACTGAATTTCACCAGAGAAACATATACACACACACACACATATGAAGAGAGAGAGAGAGTATGCATAGTATGCAAACGGCTACCGGACAGCCATCATAATTCGTCATACAATGAGAACAGGACAAATCAACAACTGACAATGACTAATTAATATTAAAATCTGTAACATAATGTATTGTTTGGAGTTTAGTCTGTTACTGTTACTATTTTTACCATTTCTTCTTGGAGCAACTGTAACCCACATAATTTCCTTAGGGATTAATAAAGTATTCTGATTCTGATTGTTTCAGGATGACCTGCCATGATCCAATGACACATCTGTTTACCTGTATCTTTTGCTCGTTTCTCCTCCTCCTCTTTTCTCATTTTTCTAAACTGATGGCTTTGAACTTTTCGTGTCCATCTTGGTTTTAATTTTGCACTCCAGTATGAACACCCATCCCCCAACCCGAGAATCATAACCTAATAGACCTACACCTTATTTCACAGATTCGCTTTGTCTAGGGTTTATTTCTGGGATTTCGCACAACCCAGGATTCAAATCATGAATACATAATGGGCTTGGAATCACAACATTATGAATGAAATGTGTTCTATTTGGAAGCAGCAGGTCTCCCTCCCCGTTCGACGGGTTGTGTGTGAGACTTTAAATCATCAAACTGTAAATAATACATTTTAAATTGTTACACCCCGAGTCCTAAAGTGTATATTTATTTTCTTACTCTTCTTATATTTATTGTTTGTTTACTTGCACTGTTGTAACTGGAGCCTCGTCGTCTCGTCTCTCTATATACTGGACTGTATGTAGCGGAGATGACAATAAAGTTTACTTTGACTTCAGCAGCGAGCAGGCGCACCGAGGGCTCTCGCGCTCACTTTTCGCGTATAGAATTTCGAAAAAACATCGGTGCAAATTATAAGTCTGTATCATTATGTCTGGTGTTTTCGTGTTTGTTGGTTTGTTTTTATTTTGTTTTATTTTACGAGTTGGTTATTAGATGCTGCTCCAGCCAGCCAGAGAAGCCTCCGCCGCCCCGCCCTCTCCTCCCTCTCCCTCCTGTGCCGCAAGCAGCAGGCGCACCTCGCAAACGGAGGGCGCCCTTACTCCCAGCAAATGGGCGATAGAAAACCGATCGGTGCCTACGACATTCCCTAAATGCACATGATGTCGGGGCAGCATGAGTACGAGCAAATTTTTTTTTTTTTTTGTTGCCGATGCCCGTGATGCCGCCCCCCACCACGATGCCGCCCCGGGCAACCGCCCGTGTCGCCCGAATCAAAAACCACTACTGGGTCAAAGTTTGCGACATTAAATACATTTAATAAAGGCAACATTTCCCCTTTAGTGCTACCAACTATTAGGCGAATAACAGAAGAAATGGAAGATATTTAATTCCAAAACAATAGCACTTAATCAATGTTTAACACATCTCTGTAGTGTAGAATTTCATCATTTGTATTTGTATGATAAATGTCCCTAGATCTTAGATTAATATAAACCACTTGTAGATGTCAGTATCCACAAACCAGGTGGTGCAGCAGAGAGGCTTTGATTAAGCGACTACACCCTTTTGTAATTCATATTTCACGTATTTAATCATTCCTGTTCATATTTCTATTTACCAACTTATTTGAAGCCCTAACTTTAATTTCAATGGTCACCAAAATGTAAAAACTACTGGTAGTAATACATCCAACTTAAAAAAAACAACAACAAAAACCACGTGTACATTCAAGCCCCACCCACCAGCTGCTGAAAACTTCTGTCTGCAAGGGGCAGCCAATCAGAAGAAAGCCTTAAAAAGCAATGAGCTAAATCTAAGTTTTAGACAAAACAAATGACAATAACAGGTCTTTTTAAAGAAGATGCAAAATATATGAGACTAATGTCTACCAGGCAGTCAAAGAAAGTTTAATTTACAAATGCAAAGGCAGAAAAACATTTTACTGACAGGGTGAGACACCACAGTCAGGGGGGGAAAAAGTGTGTCAAATTTCTGTTTAGGCTGAGCGGAGACAAAAAAGAAAGAGCAATCACATAAACACTGTTTTCCCACAACCGTTCCCACACTCACTAATACACGACATTTAAGGATTTATATTTTGGCTGCTGCCTGAGCTTTTGTTTGGAGCTGATGAAATACATGATGTAATGGAGCATTATGAATGTGAAGAGTAATGCTGGGAAAACAGTGAGATGGTGAGTGAGTCTGGCATTGCGATGAAACGTGACTCGGCTAGCTGCGTTTAGTTCACATAACTGAAATAAACACTATTTTTGTGCAACATGAAACTTTTGTTTTCATGAATTCTTTCTTTGCCTCATTTACAGGTAACATAATCAAATCACACACACAAAAGTAAAATGTGAATATGTGTGTTCTTATCTTTAAATAAAATTTGAATGTACTTTCACAGCATGCTCATATGTTAATGTGAAATACTTAAAAAGCACTACTCTAATGCTGTTTGCCATCAGCTCTGACCCGTTCTTTGGTATGCTCCTCCCATCTCTGCAGAACAATGTTCGCAATATGTTAGGGTGCAGCACCCTGCTGAAGAGCCCACTGCTGGTGAGGGCGTTACATTAGGGTGGAGGAGTTTAGTAAGGGGAAATATATCGAAGTAGCATCGACATGAAGGTGAGTTTCTTAGATTTACACTGAGCCCTGTACTGCCTCCTCAGGCCTGCCTTCTTCTGATTCATTATGGAAACTTTGGCTTTTCTTTCATTGATGCACACTGTAGACAACTGTGAGCAATGCACTTACCAAGTGCTAATCCATCTAAAACACGCCCAGCCTGAAACTGGTGACAGTGACGAAGATGTCAGAAAAGACAGACCATCCTGAGCACTGAATATGTCACCTGCACCCTCCTTCAAGCATAGGCCATCTTTTCAGTAGGAGAGGAAACACTCAGAACCACAAAGTGAAACCAATTAGAATAAAAACCATTTGTCTTTCTTTGTCTTCCCTTTTATCAAAATATAATCTTCACTGTTATTATAAGCAAGTGACTGGGTGAAGATACTTGCATAAAGTGAAGGTTTTACAGTTTAAAAAGTTATATTAAGATTGATATTAAAGTCATTAAAATTCTATTTATTTGTAACTTTGTTGAAATTGAAACCTGAAGCACGTTTTCGAATCGCCTCCTGTTTTAACAACACCTTGTATAAGTTTTGGAACTGAAGGTTTCACAATATGTGAAATATATTAGTCCGCATGAAAGTGTATGTTCTTTCAAAACCTGGATATGTTCCTCAGCATCAACAGTATCTTCACATAATCATGACACTGCCATCAACCCGAGCTTAATGAAAACCCAACAACAACACAATTTTACATGTTTTTAGATGTCGTTGCAGGCTGGGGGACTGGCCTCCCTCTCACACTTCAGTTAAAACTGTACTGTTGCCCAAATTTGAAATGTTTTCAATAAATATAACTTCACCTACCAATTTTTAGACCCTTTTCCAAGAAAGCACCGCTTTGTTTCATTTGTGCCACACACATGCACATTTCTATTAGTGTGCTCTGGTCATTTAGTGACAGGGAACAACAAACTTCAGCGAGTACGGGAGACAGAAAGTAGCAATCAGAGTGTGACCATTATCATTAAGTTATGTCTATGATAATTCTGTCAGATGACATCACGGCAACCTTGTGGCTTTAGAGAAAAAAAAAGACTAAGTGTGTTTAATATCCAGGCAAATCGGACCAAATATGTATACACATACTGGAAGGAATAATAGCAATAATTGAATCCCTTCTTTCAGGTGAAACTCTAAAAACCAGTCGGATGTTTGGACAGACTCTTTTTCAGGCAGTTTGTCTTCTGGCTAAGTAAAAATATCTACATCTTAAACTACTGTTAAACAATTTTTATATATCACTAAAATAAAAAAAATTAACATTTTTGGAAATCATTTTAACAAAAGTTGTCACATCTTTACATTTTTAAATAAACGTCAGTGCTCAAACAAGGACAACAAAGTAACGTATGTGACAACAGACTGAGACAAGTTCATTTCCCAAACTTACCAAAGATGTCTTCTGATAGGCTTGACCAGGTGTGAGTCTCGCCAGGCGAGCTTCGTAATTAGCTTTTAGCTTCTGGTTCAAACGTGAGGCTTCTTCGATGGGTGTCAGCTCCCTGCAGCGCACAAACACATAAACAAGCAATACATGACTCACGGCGCACGTCAATTTAGATAACAAATCGACTGCAACACGTTTGCTGTTTCACTTGAAAACACTGTGCATTTTCAGGAATCCAGAGCAACTACTAAGTCTGTTCTTCTTTGTTTGTCCAGCTTCTATCACTGGAGCAATATTTCCTATCCTTGATGAAATCCAGTCTTTACTTTTTGCTCGTGTCCTGCGACGCTTCTGCTTGTAGTTTGTGGAAGACTTCGGGAGGCAGGAAAGGTGAGGGCTCCTCAGCTTCGTCTGACAACGGCCTGCTGTGACCGCTCGCTCTGGGACTCGAGGATTTATGGTCTGTGGCCACAGAAGCACCACCCGCAGGTACAGTGACTGCAGTCAAAGAGAGAGACCAAGAAGTGTGGCTAAAGACACAATGAAATGACCTAACAATGTGCAGCAGGTCACATCTGACTTGTGACTCTTGGCTCCAACTTAGCAGTGACTGACCAGTGTGTTTATAGAAGAGATGCTTCTGATTGGAGGAGAACGTACTCACCAGTGTCTGCAGTGTGAGAGGCAGGGACGACCGCAGTCTGATGGGGCTCAGGTAGGCCAGGTGAACCCGAAGAGAAAGCAGAAGCCGACAGGTCGGGGGGCTCGGTGCTCTTCCCTATAAATGACTTGGCTCGCTCCAGACACTGCTCAGCTAGGGTCAACATCCGATCCACTTCCACTGAAACCATCTCCTTTTCCACTGAGGCCAGAAGGACACATATCACACCGTGAGATGGCATTAATCACTCTACTATACACAGGTCATCAGAAAGCTGATTGAATTTCACAATTGGTTGATTAGTTCAAGGCTTGATCAGCATGATTATCAGTGTTGGAACAAGAGGATTACTGAGAAGCAACCCTTGATTGGTCCGGGTCACAAATCCATCGAGTCCAACACGCTCACATTCAGGTGGGACCCTTATGGCTTACAATGACGCAGATAACAAAGCTTTTTGATTGATCAAAGCAGCCACACAAACAGGTCATGGTGCCATGATTGCTGGTACACTGAGGCTACGTCCACACATACACGGGTATTTTTGAAAACGGAGATCTTCTGTTTTCTTTCTTTTTAAAAATCCCGTCCACACATGCAGTTTTGAAAAATATCTCTGTCCACACGTAAACGCCAAAAACACAGTCAAACGTTGTCAAGAACATGCCAAATCCTAGCCGTGCAGAAATGTTGGCCAATCAGAAGTCTAGAAGCCTGGGAGGGAAAGAGTAAACAGGGTTCTATGCAAACCTGCAGTACTTCTGAAAAGCTTTGTGTTTTTCTGAAAAGGCAGCTAATTTTGTTTTACTTTTCAAGTACCTCCATCATTTCAAATGTTAATAACCAAAAACAGTATTTCGGCTGGTGTAGACTCACAACTTAGGAATGAACAAAATGCAAACAGCATGCATAAATTTTATTATCAAAAAACATTTAATTTATTCAAAACCGACGACGCCTCTGCCTTTCTAAATGGATGGACAGTAACTGCGTGTGCATATGTAAGCGTGTAAAACCTGCAGATAGTCAGATTAACAGCAACAGGATTTTGTGAATATCTGCCATTGTGGCAATTCATCTAATGTAAACAATAACGAGGCGCACAGCGTCACGTCAAAAAAAAGTGCACACCTTTGACGCCGCGTGAGTAAATCTCCATTTTCCTCGTCGATATGTAAACACAAAAACAGAGTTTTTCAGTTTTCAGTGATCGAAAACACCGTTTACGTGTGGACGAAAGGTGCAAACGCACAGAAAAGTCTGCGTTTGCAAAAACACCCGTGTACGTGTGGACGTAGCCTGAGCTGATGAACAGATGAGCCTATCTGCCTCACAAAAACAATCAGCTTTAAACCCACAGACGTTAAACCAAGTAGAGCTCTGGTAACTGTGACGGCCACAGGATATGATTTACCAACAGACTCCATATAAGAGATTAAATTATTGGCCAATTTCATGTTGTACATTTTTGGGCTATAGCTCTATAGTCCCCCGTTAAATCTGGACTATCGCACAGCGATGAAACTGCTCGGATGTATCCATGAATAACAAATGCTGAAACATTTTTGTTCCATTCCTGAGCGTCAAAGTTGAAACTTCTTTAAGTATCTCTTACTTTAAGAAACAGTAATGCAGTTAAATTTCATACTCTGAATGAAGGCACACAACTTTTACATGTTGTGCGCCTTGTGAGTCCACTGCTATACAAATATTTTAAAGAGTTCTGAAGCACGGCACTGTGGGAATTCTTTGATAATAACAAACATGGCTGATTTTTGGATCAGGAAGTGAGCAGATGCTTTTTCCTGCTCTGAAGTTGTTGGCCTGACTCACTCGAGGAAGCACTGCTCCAGGAACTGCAGTTTTCGGTACGTCTGTATTGGCGTCTTTTTTCAAAGCCAGAGGTTGCTTCTCGTAAAGTATTAAAGGAACAGAGGAAACGGTCAGGAGGGTAGTTCTGCTTGTAAACTGGTTCATGTTCCGTGTTCAGTATCTGCTTTAACAAGCACTGGAGTGTTCGCACACTAACAGGTAAACTGAGCCGAGATCAGACCTTATACCATTATGCTCCTTCATCATCAGTCGCACATTTCTTTCAGCTCTTACTCTGTGAAACAGCTTCCTCCAAAAGTGCGTGTGATATGTAGTTGATGGTCCGGAGGTATTCACAGTAAGCTTCCTGCAGAGAGACCACAAACAGGCCATCAGTTGTTATGAGTACACAGGCTACTGATAACCACACACACTGGCATGCATCGCATTAACACATTAGTTGTAGTTTTTAGTCCCTCCAAGTTTGATAAAGAAAGAGTTTTGTAACTCAGGAAAGCAGTTCAGCTTTGGATGCAAAAATTGTTACATGTGGTGCTGAGGATAATCTGTTTTTAGAGATTTTTCTTCCACATTACATACTTGCACTTTAACAAGTACAAGGGTTGCCCTGGGCCTAAATTCACACCTACTGTTTTTGTGCACCAGGACAGAGACAGACAGGTGACAGTGCCGACAGATTAGGTCACTTCCAGCTATGGTCAGGGGTCACCTCAACCCAACCAATCAAAACTTATAAACAAAAGCATTTATTTTGTTCTGCCAATAGAAAAATATAGCACATGCACACAAACAGACTCCAAGGAACACATTAGATACTGCGCAGCGCCCTCAAACTCCCATGTTTCCTGTACAGGACCCGAGTTTGAGAACATCACCATACCACCCACCAGCGTTTGAGAGGAAAATATATACGCTGATCAATCACAACATTAGAAACACTGACAGGTGAAGTGAATAACACTGATTATCTCTTCATCAAGGAACCTGTTAGTGGGTGGGATATATTACAGAGGAAGTGAACATTTTGTCCTTAAAGTTGATGTTAGAAGCAGGAAAAATGGTCAAGTGTAAAGATTTGAGTGAAGGGCCAAATTGTGATGGCTAGAAGACTGGGTCAGAGCAGCTCTCTGATTTTTAAAATTTAAAAACAAAAAAGCTCTTGTGGGGTGTTTCTGGTCTGCAGGGCTCGGAGGTCAGTCTCTATCAAAGTGGTCCAAGGAAGGAACAGCGACAGGGTGATGGGTGGCCAAGGCTCACTGATGCATGCAGAGAGTGACAGCTGGCCCATTCTGCTGGGAAACCTTGGGTCCTGCCATCCACGTAGATGTTACTTTGACAGGTACTGCCTACATGAGCACTGTTGCAGATCATGTACACCAGGGATGGGGAAAGCCAGGCCTCAAGGGCTTTTAGATGTGTCCTTGATGCAACACAGCTGATTTAAATGGATAAATTACCTCCTCAACATGTCTTGAAGTTCTCCAGAGGCCTGGTAATGAACTTATCATTTGATTCAGGCATGTTGAACCACGGTGAGATCTAAAACCTGCAGGACACTGACCCTTGAGGCCTGGAGTTGGACACCCCTGCCCTACAGACTCTCTGATGGCTGTAGCTTCTTTCAGCAGGATAATGCACCCTGCCACAAAGCAGAAACTGTTCAGGAATGATTTGAGGAGCAAAACAACGAGTTTAAAGTGTTGACTTAAGAAGGGAGCATCTGTGGAATGTGGACAAACAAGGCTGATCCACGGAGGTCCCACCGAAGAGCTTACAAGACTTAAAAGATCTGTTGTAAACCTCTTGGTGCAGACCACCTTCAGGGTCTACTCGACGGGTCAGGGGGACACACGCAGGTGGTCACAGTGTGATGCCTGATCGGCACATGCAGAGGTGGAAAAATGAAAAAGAAACCACAATCCAGAGTGTTTGTTTCCTCTGCATATTTTAGCTCGACGTGTTTTGAATAACAGGAGTGAAAACGCTGTTTGTCTCTGTTGTTCTTATAAGCAAATATTCTTTATTATAACGCATCGTAAACATTGGTGTTGTGTGTAAAATAAACTTGATGACAAAGCCGCAAAAAGGCACTTTCATAGGACAAAACACTGAGGTGAGTCTCGGGATAGCAGTGAATAAATATCATTAATTAATTAAAGGTCATTTCGCATGTATAGAATAACGAGCAGGTTAACGTTATGTGGCTAACCACTGACAGCCTCCGCCCCCTCCCTCTGTTTACATCCCCACCCGCCGCTTCCTGTCCGCTTCCCGCTGCTGTGTCCGTGCTGTCAGCCCCCGGGGCTCACTGACCTTGTGTCTGTTCCCTCCGTCCAGCTGTATTGCCACTTTGGCCATTTTCATGGCATTTTGTAGTGGTTTCACTCCGCTGTCAACTTTAGCCATGGTTACCCTGGTGCCCCTTCTTCGTTTTTCGTTGGTTCCGCCTCGTCTTCCTCGTTTTTACTGCGTAGGCTACACAGCGCCCTCTACCTGTTCGGACTGTTGAGGCTGAATTACAGGCCTGTGTTAGTGTTATCTAGTGAGACCAGGACATAGTTCCTGGTGTTCAAGGCTATGCACGAATGTGTCCTTCTGCATCAGACAAACAGTCTGCAGAAGGACGCAGTTTTCTTCTTCTCTTCTTCTTTCAGCTCCCTTTAGGGGGCGCCACAGTGCATCATCTGCTTTCATCTTACCCTCTGTCACACCAGCCCTCTGCATGTCCACCTTCACTACATCCATGAACCTTCTGAGGTCTTTCTCTTTTCCTCCTGCCTCTCAGCTCCATCTTCATCATCTTTTGCCGAATATATCGATTCTCCCTCCTCTGCACGTGTGTAAACCATCTCAGCCTCGGCCCTCCGTCTCTTCAAACTGCTCAACCTGAGCTGTCCCTCTGATGTATTCATTTCTAATCCTCTCCATCAGCGTCACTCTTGATGAGAATCTTCTGCTCTTCAGTTCTCCCGCCTCCAGCAAACCCTACATCAGAGCAGGTCTCACTACCTCACTCTTGTAAACCTTCTTTCAGTCTTGCTGCTAGCCTTCTGTCACACATCACCCCTGACATTGTAAATGATATGGGATGTGGGGATCTGGTTCTTTTAGTTTAATGCTTTTTTTTTCAGTATATTTATATTTGACAGAAACAAAGTCTTATCAGTCTTATCTGCACATTAAACTTCATTCTGCTTGATAAAGTGTTTTATACATAAACAGTGGTGATTTTATTGCTTTATGCCATAAAATAAACCCATTGTCCCCATATGAGAACATGCGTTTAAAAAGAATTACTTTTTTGTGCTTATCAGGTTAGACTAAACCAAAAAGCAATGAGAAATTAGAACTGCATGCCAAACGAGAGCTTCGGCGCATTGCTTGGTTTGGTTTTTGGCTTTTGAATATGAAAAATATAAAAAGCAAACTGAAACCATGTGGAGTGCAGTCATGTAAAAACAAAAAGCACAGCAGATGTTTTCATCATATTGAAACACGCAAACATTTGAGCCTCTTTAAAACTGAACGTACTTGTTTGATTTACACCACCAAAAACTTTTCAGGTGTTAAAATTCTGAGTAAACATAAGTACACCTCTGAAACTACTATTGCCTCTTTAGCAGACAGTCTCCGATATCAGTCTCTGAAAATGTTGACCACTCTTCCAAAAACAACTCTTATGAGGTGGATCAGAAACAGAATTGAAACCTGTGGTTTGAAATATCAGGTACAGCAAATGTTACCTTATTAGACAAAAATTACATTATGAAATTAAAACAAAAGTGACATCAAAACATAAGTTGGTGTCATAAATCAGTTTAATCCAAAAGTGAAATTATAAATGCAAAAAAAAATAATTAAAAAAAATCAACAATCAATTTTAAAATAAGAGTACCACTAAGAAACAAGCACAGACACGAGGAATTAATACGATGACAAATGGCATTAAAATCTGACTTTACAATAAACGGCTTAAGAAATTTAAAAAATATATATAATTTTCATTTTAAAAAATGGAGCTGCACAACCCGTTGATGCAAGATCGCCATCTAATGTGGAAGTGGGAACATTACAATGGATTTTTTTAGTGCAACTAAGGCAAGGTGCATGTGTGTGCATGCATGCGTGTGTGTGCATGTGTGTTTGTATTGCTATCACGATGGGAGAAGTGACCTTTGCAACACGTTCCTCCTCACTTACTATTTACAGATAAATACTACATGCTAGTGAAGTTCTCTGCACGTTGTCCAATAATTAACTTGTGAACTGATAGCGCAGAAAGAAAAGGAAATGAGTGGGTGGAAGAGAAGAAAACGAAGTGAGTGAAGGTCAGAAACATGAGCTAAAGTAAAATCAGCAAAGAAAAAGGAAGGACACTGACTCAGCACAAGCACTCTGAGGGGGAAAGAGGAAGAAGAAAGCCGTGACAGTGCGCAAGTGGCTTTTTTGTTGTTTTTCTCTTACGGTGGTGAAAATGTACTCTGTGGAGGACACACAGGTGGCCAGGAACGTTGAGCTGAATGACGGCTCTCGAATGCCACTGCTGGGTCTTGGGACATGGAAGGTAGCCTCATTTCTCTTCTGCATTTAACTTTGAGAAGTTACTCAGGTGTTACTGTGTTTTCTCATGTATTGTTAAGAGTTAGTATATGTTTACTAATGCTTTCTAGAATATGCATTTAAAATAAAGGCATATTTATATATGCAGTGAAATTGTAAATATATTTTTGAAGGGAGGTGATTATAAGGACTCGATTGTGATTGGCAGACATTGATCACTCTTTCAGGTGGCAGAGTCAAGTTTAATAATAAGACACATGCATCCAAACGGTGGTTTCAAAACTTTAGAGGTCGAAATGAATATTCAAACTTTATAATTACATATGAAGCCAGTAACTGGATCAAAGTTTACCCTTGCATATCATTTAACACATATCCAAAAAAGCCTTAGATCAGTGCAAACTCCAAGCTCAGCCATCATCCAGTGGCTCAACAGATACATTTCTACACAGCAAACTGATAAATTCTTATAGGATATGATTTGCCACTAGGAAGGTAACTGTGGTTATCAGCAACATTTGACACCACTTTGCTACCAAGCGGCAATCCAGATCCTCCATCCTGCTGTATCTGACATACAGTGGCGTCAGGTCACCCATTGGTCTTTGGCATTTTGAAGTCTAAATGTTGATGTTTTTACTGCTGAAGTTAGTATCTTAACAAGAAGCTTAACAAGTTGGTGAAGCTGTGAAGTGACCATCGGCAGCAGGATGGGTTGCTAAGTAATCAGCTAATGTTAACACGCTTAGTTAGCAAGCTGATAAACAGCAGGGGTGCAATGCACAGGTAGAGACAATTGGTGCTAAGTAACAGGCTAATAAAGTAGTCCAAACCAAAACGGAAGCCAAATCTTCTTGGTTTGTTTGTACCGCTTAGCATGCTGTATCATGTGTGAGATAATCAATGAAAAATGCCACTAAAAGCACAGTAGAGAAGTTCAGTTTATTGATATCAGACATTGGCATGACTGTCACCGATGGTGTTGCTTGACTTCATGCACATCTGTGATGTTATTTTGACCCTCTGAACTTTGTATTATCTGTTGTATTATCTATTTCACATAAATTCTCTCTACATAGATGTAAATGTGCCCAGGAACCAAGAGCAAGGTTAGCAGACACTAACTCTACTGTCCTGTTTGTTGCAGTCCTCTCATCTGTCCCCGACCTCGATCCAGGGTGCAGTAGAGACTGCCATCGCGGCTGGATACCGCCACATAGATACTGCCTACAGTTATCAAAACGAGGTGGACATTGGAAAGGCTCTGCGCTCCAAGATGCAGCAGGGCATCATCCGCCGTGAGGATATGTTTATTGTCAGCAAGGTGGGAAAGTAGTTGGTGTTAGAGGTGGGATAGCATGAGGAAGAAGAGTCCGAACTTCTTATTTGTCCTTTCCAATCTTCTTCTTTTCCTTTTTTTCAGTTATATTGACCAGGACATGTCCTTCAACGCACATATTAAACAAATATGTAGGACTGCCTTCATTCATTTGCGCAACTTCTCTAAAGTTAGAAATATCCTGTCTCAGAGTGACGCTAAAAAACTAGTTCATGCATTTATTACTTCCAGGCTGGACTACTGTAATTCATTATTATCAGGATGTCCTAAAAACTCCCTGAAAAGCCTTCAGCTGATCCAAAATGCTGCAGCAAGAGTCCTGACAGGGACTAGAAAGAGAGAGCAGATTTCTCCTGTTTTGGCTTCCCTTCATTGGCTTCCTGTTAAATCCAGAATTGAATTCAAAATCCTGCTCCTCACATACAAGGTCTTAAATAATCAGGCCCCATCATATCTTAATGACCTTGTAGTACCATATCACCCTATTAGAGCACTTCGCTCTCGCACTGCAGGCCTACTTGTTGTTCCTAGAGTATTTAAAAGTAGAATGGGAGGCAGAGCCTTCAGCTATAGTCAGGGCTGGATCAGGTGACCCTGAATCCTTCCTTAGTTCTGCTATAATAGGTGTAGACTGCTGGGGGATTCCCATGATGCACTGGGTGTTTCTTCTTCAGTCACTTATTTTTGGACCCACATTGATTTAATATTTCATTAGTTATTATTAATCTCCGGCTCTCTTCCACAGCATGTCTTTTGTCGCGTCTTCCTCCCCTCACCCCCAACCAGTTGCGGCAGATGGCCCCGCCCCTCCCTGAGCCTGGTCCTATTAGAGGTTTCTTCCTGTTAAAAGGGAGTTTTTCTTTCCCACTTTTTGCCAAAGCGCTTGCTCATGGGGGGTCATATGATTGTTGGAGTTTTCTCTGTATGTAAAAATGAATTGAATTATTATTTAAAAGTACCCAGATTTATGCATCACGCTGCTGTATGTTAATGTTTATCTTGCTGTGCTTTAACTTTTCTAGCTGTGGTGTACCCATCATGCTCCAGAAGACATCCCTGTGTGCCTCGATAAGTCCCTAAGTGATCTCCAACTGGACTACCTGGATCTTTATCTTGTGCATTTCCCTGTTGGCCTAAAGGTTCAGCATAAGATTTACAATTCTGACAGTTTCACTGTCCTTTATTCTGCCATTCTTCATTTGGCTTTGACTTAACAATGAGTTAATCTTTTGGAATAGTCGACCTTCAGGAGTCAACCATGTATTCAATTCCCATTCAGGCAAATTGGAGATAAAAGCACAGACTCCAGTGCAGTGTACATCTGTTAAACTCAGTTTAACAATAAAGACATTTTAGGCAAAGTTATTCAAGGCAGTTTTTATTTAACAAAAAAAAAAGAAAAAAATCAGAGGATTCTTACTGCTTCCATGGGAATTAAGATTTTAAGCAGGAGCAAGTGTGAGCACCTCTGTAAAAGATGATGTTGTGGAAGTTTGCTGGTCTAGAATATTGAGGTGTGTGTTTTAACAAATGCCAAAGAGGAAAAATATCTGCAGTGATCTTAGAGGAGGAACTACCCATCAATCTGGGAAGGTTATTGGTGCTAAAAACAGCTGCACGAGCTTCTGAAACATTCAGTGCAGTTTTTCATATACTGCTTCTGCATCCTGGCTTAGGTTTTGTTAAATAACGACACGGTGTAATGTGTCAGGAGTTGTTGTTCATGTCAGGTTGTATTTAAATATACACTGCTCAAAAAATGAAAGGAAAGCCTTAGAACTGACAGAGGGTGCACTGTGGGGAAAGGAGATGTGCCATTTGTTTGATGGACTTAATCTCACTGCAGAAAATGGGTGATGAGCTTTTCCCAAGGAAGGATGGAAAGATAGTGACCTCTGACGTAGACTACGTAGATGTGTGGAGGGTAAGAACATGCAGTCTGTGTGCTTGTTTGAATAATACCACTGAATAATCATATGAGTAAATGTTAATGACAGATAAATGCACCATAAATGATAATAAAATGGTCAAAGTAAATACTTATGACCCAGATGTGAATTGTGAATTATATAAATACAGCTCCACACATCATTTAACTAAATTCTTATAGAATCTTTTACATTTTTATCTGTGATTTAACTGATATTGAAAGCAGATTTTTTTTTTCAGGTAAACTAAATTGTAAAAAGTTGTGTTGTGTTTGCAGGGGATGGAAGCACTGCAAGCCTCGGGGAAAGTAAAGAGCATCGGTGTGTCCAACTTCAGCATCCTGCAGCTGGAGAGACTCCTTGCTCTGTGCAGGGTTCCCCCTGCAGTCAATCAGGTACTGCAGATGCATCCATTTGCATTCACTGAAGCTGTGGAGGCTCATTTCCACGAGCTCTACAACATCTCCTAGTTCATTTTGTAATTAACTGGTGTTTGTACAAAGATGTAGCATGTTCCCGGAGGTTTGTTTCTACATTTACAATCAATCCCATTATATGTTATACATAAAAAAACGTTTCCAAAACTTTTGCACCTAACTAGCCTCAGACCGTTCATCACAGAAACACAGTTTTATGGCCTGAAACACGAGGCTTGATTGCACAACGTGTGCTTCTACAGAGTTTTGGCATAGGTTAATCAGTTTTCAAATGATGTAACCATTTCTCTCTCTCTCGCTCTCTCTCACACACACACACACACACACACACACACACACACACTCACTGTCATATCTTAGTGAGGACATCTCACTGACATTATGCTTTCCCTAGCCGCTTACCCTAACCAACAAAAATGAATGCCTGAACTTGTGGGGACCAGGATTTCTGTCCTTACAAAGATGTCTAAATATTTACACACACACACACACACACACACACACACACACACACACACACACACACACACACACACACACACACACACACACACACAATTGTGGTTGTATAAGACATTTTATGAGTACCATTTCCATTTATTGTCAGTCTGTTTGAGCCAGTTATTAAGTGGTAAGTGTAACAGCTGCTTAACTGATAGCTGATTTGAAATTGATCGCTCTGATTGGTGGTTTTGGATTTCCTTTCATTCTCAGCCTATCCAGACCAACGTAGCCATCATCCTTTGTGTGTGAGAAACAAGTTCAGATCATTGCAGTGTTAGCACACTGCTGCTGTTTGCCTCCTCACGTCACACTCCCTGCATTTATTTTAAATCCGAGCTCTTCATTTTTTTGTATTTTGCATCACTGCTGTAACAAACTTTCCTAGAATTTGGGGTTAATAAAGGATTTAACATCTCTTATTTTTTTCAGCTAGCTGTATATAGAATGTAGTCATAGTGGTAACTTTAACTGCTTTTTAATGACACAGATGGAAGCAATTTAAAGTCAAGGAGATATGGTGCATTTACATTTCTGCCTTGTCCTCTCAGACAACAGTCCCACACCCTGACAGTGACTAACAGGAGGGACTTGTTGTGTGTCAGATTTTCAAAATGAGGGTTGTCCACTTTATTAATGGAAGACAAAACTGCTTCAGGTTTTGTGGAAATTTAAAAAAAAAAGCCATCAGTAGGTTATTCAATTTGATCAGCTCTAAGATGCCTAAAAATCTTTTATTTCACTCTTTAAAGCCTTTTTACAGTATAAGTATCAGTTGCTAACACCATTAGCTTTTGTAGCTGACCTATCCACCTCCAACCAGCAAATAACATGCTAGGTCCAGCAGCAGCAACAATCTCACTGCAGTTTCTCCAGCAATCAATTCTGTTTAAGTCAGTCACTATCAGTCCTGAACTAAGTTGTCAGACTTCTTATGACAGTGTGGAGTTTTGGAAAGCTGTATTTAGTAAGGACTAGTAAACATTTTTTCTTCAATTTAGTTGCTAAAAGTTGGACTTTGTTTTCCTGCATTAATGAATCAGTCAGGAGCTGAATTATTATGACTGTGCAGAATCTTCCAGTGTCATGTTCTTTTTTCTGTGATAATGTCACATGTGTTTTCTGTAAAGTGATAAACTGTGAGCTGCTGAAACATTTTGAGTTGGTGTCTCGACTCGACTGTTGTACGTTTACATGTCGTCCACAGGTGGAGCTACATCCTTACCTGATTCAGACAGATATGATAGAGTTCTGCAAATCCAAGAAGATTACCTTGACAGCCTACAGCCCCTTCGGTTCACCTGGGAGACCCTCAGAACTGTAAGAGGTCTTGCCTCATGTGCCACACCTACAACCAAATTAGAAAAACAGACATGGAGAACTTTTTGTTCTCTAAATGTTTTAAACCTTTATTATATATACAGATATATACCATATCTCCAAGGCTGAGAAGATAAAGAGATGTTTTTTTAATATTTTTTAAAAGTTTGGCCAGTAAACTGACTCATTAGGAAGTAAAGGTCATAACAAACTTGCTGTGCAGACTCTGGATCTCATTTTGATGAAGTGCAAACTATTTTATGGAATTCGACAATTGGGGTAGGAAAAGTTGAAAAATAGATGTACATATATATTGCACATGCACTATTTATCATGGCATGGTCCTCTTAGGTTGCAGATATATTTGATCTATTTATATTTTATCTCAGTGGTTCTTCTACCAAATGGAAAGTTTGTCTCTTTCCATTTGGTAGAGCTAACTTTATGTCTCTTTGTGGTCTGCATCTTTCAGATGAATGCCGCTAACAGTAGCTAATAGCTACATCCAACAGAGGCCTTGTTCATCGCTTAACCCATCTTCATAAATCCTTCCCTGTCACAGGTTAAGAGAAGACACAGATCCATATAAGCTGCTGGAGGACCCAGTCATTGCCGATATCGCCAAGAAGCACAGACGCAGCCCTGCACAGGTCAGTGTGAGAAAGTGTGTGTGTGTGTGTGCGTGCGTGCGTGCGTGCGTGTGCGTGCGTGCATTCCTTGGTTAGTAACGGTGAACTTTTTTCAGGTCCTGCTGAGGTACCACGTGCAGCAGGGTGTTGCAGTCATCCCCAAGAGTGAAAAGCCTCACCACATCCTTGAAAACACAAAGGTAAGAAACCATTGTAGCTCTGGTGAGACAAAGATGCTTACCATAATTTTCTCAATGGGCGTATTAAACATGCAGTTTTTTAATGACCACTAGGGGGCAGGCCCTCTGGTTGACTCTCTGCACCATCCTGTGGTACAAATTGTTATTACACAAAAGGGCCCAGTTCAGTTTCAGTTGACAGCGCCTCAGCACATTGTATAGTTTTATTTCATGAGTATAGTGTAAGTATATTTAAAGCCTCGTTGTCGGTTTCCCTGCAGATCTTTGACTTCAGTCTGACTGAAGAAGACATGAGTGCTCTGAAGGGACTGAACCGAGGGTGGAAGGCCTGTGCAATTGAAGAGTAAGTCAACCACCTTCCTGCTGTAGCTGCATTCTCCAGCATCGAACCAATGATTGTTCTTTTGTCTATCAGAATCAAGTCTCACCCGTACTACCCCTTCGCCTGAGAGAGAAGATGCCACAACGACCAACGCTGAAGCATCCATCAGTGACCTGTTTACTAATAACGATGAAATGTTTATGATGATAAGAGCCAATGATAAGCTTCCTTTGCTTTTTTAAGGTTTAATGTTTTTTTTAATTAAAGAAAAAAATGACAAATGCACAAACGAATACTTCTAAAACAATATTATGAAAAAGATGCAGTACTAATGAATGCAATTTTCACTTCAAAGGCAGAGATGACATCTTTTATAAAACATTCATGTTTAATCTTAAAAGCAAGAACAAAACAAAAAAACTCTTTTAAATGAGCCGTCTGCAGCTCGTTGTTCTGTTTCCTGTATTTGTTCCCTTAGAGGAATATGAAATCTGTGATTCTTCCCAAATACACAACTTCTAGGGAACCTTCACCGTGCATAACCAGTTTTTTCTGTTTTAGTAGTCGACAGCTTAAATGTCAACAAATCAGGCTCATTAACAGACGACTGACGTCTTGTTCCACACGCTGCACTGGCATTATGTAAAGTCCACATTTCAGTGAAACTACAGAGCACCAAACAGCTATGCAGTTATGAGACAGTCAGCGGCAGATACAACACTGATTAAGTCAGATGCAGCAAGAAAAGGAGGAGGGTTGCAAAGCGGCATGCATACCCAGTAAGAGAGATCTATTACATGTGAATACAAGCGTCAGCTGCGCCATGAGCAGGTGTTGGCTGGCACTGAAAGTAGCTGATCTGCTGGGATTGTGGCTGAGCTCGACTTTGTAAACAGACTGGAGAGTCGCGGACTGCTGTTGGGCAGCGTGACCCAAGTCCGCCGGTCACCCTGTCAGTCATAGTACAGAATAATGGCTCCTCCGTCCGGCTTCTGAGCTGCTGAAAGCCCTCAATTCATGACTGCACTAAACCAGACAAACTTCAGTGCTGAAGACGAATGTATATAAATTCAGGACAGACTGTCGATCACGTGACGCAGTTTTCTGTCAACATTTATGTATCCAGTGTGCTCCAGGAAAGATTTTGATGGTCGTCCTTTTTCCTCTGGATGAGCATGAGAGTCATGTAGGAGACTTAAAGTCTTAATCTCCTGTTCAAGTGCATGTGACGTCCATCCCTGCTGTTATGAAGGCTCTAAACTTCCATTCACCCCAGGTTCCATCTTCTTCTGCGGCGAGGCTGACAGCGGCGGAGGCTTCACAGTGCACACGCATGCCGAAGCCCCTGCTATGCATTTGGGCAGGTCGGGGCCTCTGGACCACGCCCCCTTGTCTGGATCGTATACTTGTGTGGCCCTGGAGAACGCCATGCTCTCCCAGCTGAAGCCCCCGAGAACGTAGATCCTACCTGCCCACACAGCGAGCCCCGCCTCGCTGTTGGGCAGCAGCAGCGGCGCAATCTGGGTCCACTGGTCACTGCGTGGGTCGTAGGACTCCACCTGCAGGATGTCGAAGCGTTCCGAGGTGTCCTCGTGGTCGTCGCTGCCTCCGATGGCATAGATTAGGTTGTCGAGGGAGGCCATACAGTGCCAGCCCCGGGCCAGAGACATGGGTTGGCGTTCCACCCACACATCGCCATCCCGCAACGGGTTGTAGCTCAGGACGTCCCGGCGGTAGGGGCCGATCTGATAGTTGTGACCGCCTGAGATGTAGACGACGCCACGGTGGACTGTACCAGCGTGACCGTAAGTAAGCCTGCGAAACACAAACAGTTTTTTACATGTGTGGAGTGTAAACGCAGTCCTCACAGCTCAGCTATCAGAGATATTCCTCAATAAAAGAGGCGGAGTCAGCAGTAACCTGGGCAGTCCTGCCACGTAAGACCAGCAGTCCTCAGCAGGGCAGTAGACCTCCACTGACGACAAAGCTCCGGTGTCATTCCTCCCTCCCACAGCGATCAGGTACTCTCCCACGGTCCCCAGGTAGAAGTCCACGCGCCGCTGGTTCATCGAAGCACCCTGCAAAAACACGCTGTTCGTGAGTCTGGGCTGCTAAACGACCTCACACTATCAAAGCGGCTGAAGGGAGGGGACTTTTCTACACTCTACCCTGGTCCACTGGTTGTGGCGGGGGTCGTATCTGTACAGAAGGTTACAGGCAGCGTCTCCACCGTTGTCCCTGGACGAGCTCCCGCCGGTGGTGAAGATGAAGCCTCCCAGGACTGCCAGGCAGTGGTGGCTCCGCTGGGCCGGCAGCTCAGTCTCCACCTTCCAGCTCCCCGTTTCAGCGTCCAGACAGGAAACGCTAGCGCTAAGCTCCTCCCCACGCTCGGAAACCTCAAAAAACAAGAGAAGTCTAGCTGTGAAGCTTCCAGGTTTCACTTTTCAGACAGAGGTGGAGACGCATCTTTATATTTTAAGTCTCAAGATTAAAATACTAACACTCAAATCACATCACAGTAAGTGTCAGGTGTGAAGACATCAGGTCTAAAGCAGGTTTAACATGATGTTCACGTGAAATCATGAAATCAGCTTCTGTACCTCTCCTCCAATGAGCAGCAGTCTCTCCACTCCCCCCCTCACTGTGGTGCGTCCAGTTTGCAGGAGTGGTTGAGCGCTGGTCCTGGCGTGGTACGCCAGCGCCTCCTCCACCAGGGCCTCACAGCCGGCCTCCTCGGGCAGCAGAGCTCGCACGTCCGGAAGCACCCTGCTCATGAGGTCTGCCACCGGGATCAGAGAGAATCGGATGTGGGAGAGGAGCTGCCTGGCGTGGGAGGTCCGCTCGGGCGTCTGGCTGAGCCACTGCAGCGAGGCCTGGAGAAGCGCCTGCTCGCTGTCGTGCTGAACCTGGCGATGAAGAAAGGGGCTCTCAGAATGCTAACCGTGCTTTTGATTTCAGCTCGTCTGCTGAGCCGTGGTGAGAACTCGTCTCACCTGGCCACTGGAGAGGTAGGAGTTGAGTTTGTGGAAAGGAATGTTGCGCAGGAAGTCCGGGGTGAAAGAGAGCGTGGTGAAATGTTTGAGGATGAAGTGGTCGATGAAGGCGCTGAGTCGCTCCAGGCTGTAGAGCAGCGCCAGCTCCTGCAGGTACAGGTAGTTGTCCTCGCTCACCTCCGTCTCCAGGAACTGGCAGCAGAAATCCACCGCTCGCCACACCTGAACAATGCACGAGTTTTTATAGGTAACATTAATTATCACCAACAATTGATTCTTAACAGTTAAACAGGTGATTTTAACAGGTGATTAAACCTCTCGCACTACAAACACAGAAATTCTTAGACATATTATTTTCCTGATAATTTAGTTTAAATGCTCCAAAAGGAGAAGTTCAGTCAAACAGGTCACCCCTCTAACTTTAAGCCTTAACAGTATCTAAATTGATGAGCTATAACAAAAATCACCTACTGTATATTTTTCATGAAGAGAAAACTACTCGTGGAGACCATTTTTTGTACCAGGCTGTAAACTATTTTTAATATGGGAGTTTACTGAGATTGACTCACTTTTAGGGTCAGCCCCAAGTGGCCATCATAGGAACTGCAGTTTTTGGCCCTTTCCCTCATCAGCCCCAGAAGCTGCTGCTTGGCCTGCATGGTTAAACCTAACAGCTCGCTGGTTTCTTACCTGCAGGAGGTGAGCAGCTTCCAGCACATAGTCAATGTTTCCTCCGTCCAGTGGCAGCTCGCCGCTGTACAGGAAGTCCACCACAGCCTTCAGACCCATGAAGGACATCCCGACCAGCTCCACCTGCAGACAGGAAGAACACGTGTGTACTTTATTCCATTTACAACTTCAGTACAACCAAGATAGAAACAAAGGCTCCCACAAATGATCCACATTGTTTTTAATCTGACTTTTTAATATATTATTTTACGTACATACATAAGCTAATTTCCTGAAGCATCCATGAAACATCTGAAAGCTTTTTTTCACAGCGTCGCCTGCATACCTCCTGCTGGTGCTCCTCCTTCATGCCCAAAGTAAACATAGCATTGAAATACGGGCTGGAGACCGCCAGCAGGGCTCGGTGAGCGGGGACGCGCTCGTCTTCAGCCACGAGGACCACGTCGCAGAACTGGCTGTGCTGCCGCTGCTCGTCGAGGCCCTGCAGCAGTTCAGCGGCATGATCCACCCAGCGGAAAACCTGCAAACACAGCACAACATCACCCTGATCACAACTCTTTACTCCAAACGGCTGTGTCGCCGACAAAAAACAGCAAAATCAGCGCCTGCTCCCAGGAGCCTCCTCAGAAACCTTGTTGAAAAGAACCAGGCTGCCTTTCTTCTTCTTTTTGCCTGCTTACTTTTGCACATTCCTCCTGATTCACACCCCAGATAAAGCCAACTGCTGCCAAACTTCAGATGGAAGTTTCTTGGCACTTGCAGTGTTTATACTGTACAAGCAGTAGAGAGAGATCTGCTGAGGTTTCCATCGTCTGATTTTGTCTCTCAGGCTAGAAATGAGCTGACTTCTCAACTTACCAGAGGGATGAAAACAGTCCCCAGATCCTCTGCACTTTGGATAGACAACTGTCTACAACTATTAGTCGATTAACCTGAAGCTACTTTACAGACCATGAAATTAATTTTTAACAATAACAACACTGACCTTAGACGATTCGCTAATCAGCTGGGGTCGACACACTCGGCTCGATTTGTCCATTACATCCCCCCAGGAAGGCATCATCTAAAGCGCACACACACACACGTTTTACTGTAATTCTTGCAACTATTAACTAATTAATAAGTTACTCAAATAATGCATCAGATTGATTAACTGATTCAGTTATTTTCAAGGAAAACTGGAAGAAATGTTCTCTTTGGAGTTATAAGCCAAACAAAACAAGAGATCTGAGGATATTCCCTTCAGCTTTGACACTGATGTTTGATTTATTGCCCAGTAATAAAGAATTTCGTTCATAAGCGTGTGGGGGTGGCTGCTTTTAGTTTTACTATGTGTCTGGAACACGCTCAATAATCATGTTGGTACAGGACCTGTAACAGTTCATGAGATGAACAAGTCTTTGGTATTTGATGTGAGAGCTGAACGAGCACGCTGGAGTCTGAGTCTCATTTGAAATAGGAGCTCTGATGCTTTAGATCACAGATATTATGAACTACACTCAGTTGAGGGTTCACGGCCCTTCCTAAACACAGGAAGTGGAGACAAGCTAGAGCCGCGGCTTTCAGGCCTTTAGCGAGATGAGATACATACAGCTGAAAAGCCCAGACGAGAAGCCGTGTCACTGCCTCAGAGCCACTGACAGCAGCGCTTACACGCGGACCTGAGGCGGGTCAGAAGGCGGCTGGCTCCTCTGTTATTCCGTCAGCAGCAGCATCTATGGGTCCCGCAGGACAGCCGAAGAACAAACTGCCGCATTTTATCCAGGAAACAATAAAAATGCTTCAAACGCCGCTCTTCGCCCACCGTCTTCTTACAGAGACTTATTGCCGGTGACACATGCTGTATTGGACCACAAAAACAGCTGGAGCAGGCAGCCAGAGGGACATAGCTTAGCCGCAGGTTAAACATCAACTGAACTTCCGGTTTGACTTTTCAGAATACACTATTGGTGGTATTTATTTATTGGTGGTTTACGGTTACAAGCTATGAGCTTACAGATAAATAGAAAATATATATTTATGAATATTTGCTAATTTTTGTTGGAAGGAAAATATGTACTTATTTTGTGTATTCAAAAACCAGAGGTCTCTGAGAAGCTGAAGAGATCTTGAAATCTTTGGAAACTTTTGGACCTGCATCAAATGATAATAATAATAATAATAATAATAATAATAATAGTAATAATAATAGCAGTAGTAGTAGTAGTAGTTAGTTCGATTTACCAGACAAGACTGAAAGCTAAACTCAGTGTTCAAAATTTTGTTTTATTTTGAAGTCAACGACTTTCGGCCGGATGTTGTTATTTACATCAATATGTCTGTGAAGGTTCTCAGTCATCCAGGTCATCGTAGTCAAAGGAGTTTGCAAAGAAAAAGCGTCTGGACTTCTTTAAGTTGCTTGAAGACGTTTCACCTCTCATCCGAGAAGCTTCTTCAGTTCTAAGGTCAAATGGCCGAGAGTCCCAGATTTAAACCCAGTGGGAGTATCCCCCCAAGGAGGGACAAAGGACCCCCTGGTGATCCTCTAATCACATGCGCCCAGGTGTGAAAGCGGGTGTGGGACCTAATCAGCCAGGGTTTCGGGTGAGCTCATTGTGAAACCTGGCCCCACCTTGTTATGTGAATTCCTGAGGTCAAATGGCCCAGGATGTGAGTGGGCGTTAAGGCGTCTGGGGAGGGAACTCAAAACTGGATTATAGATGGCAGACAGATGGTGTCGTAAACCACCGCCTCTGTTCAAAGATGGTCGCTCACAGTGGACATAGATGGCCTCTTTCACTCCTCTTTCAAACCATCTGTCCTCTCTGTCCAATATGTGAACATTGGCATCCTCGAAAGAGTGACCTTTGTCCTTAAGATGCAGATGGACTGCTGAGTCTTGTCCTGTGGAGGTGGCTCTTCTATGTTGTGCCATGCGCTTGTGAAGTGGCTGTTTGGTCTCTCCAATGTAGAGGTCTGGGCATTCCTCGCTGCACTGTACAGCATACACCACGTTGTTAAGTCTGTGTTTTGGAGTTTTGTCTTTCGGGTGAACCATTTTGTGTCTGAGTGTGTTGCTGGGTCTGAAGTACACTGGGATGTCGTGCTTGGAGAAAACTCTCCTGAGTTTCTCTGATACACCGGCTACATAGGGGATGACAACGTTATTTACATCAACACTTTATGAAGCCCATTGAGTGACAACGCCAAACGGTACTGTGCAAAAGTCTGGCGCCACCCGTCTTTTCTCTACGTTATACGAGTATATCGGGAAATAGAAAGAAAGGAAACACGTTCCTAAAGATCCCCTTTCAAAAATATTACAAGTATAGCTCCTTTGAAACAAAAGGAGGTGGTTCAAGACTTTTGCGCGGTACTGTAGATAAACAGCTGCTAAATGAATGAATGAATGAATGAATATATTAAAGAGATAAACGGAAGCCTATCGGGTGGCAGGACTGTCACAATGACACCGTTTTATGACACAGTTAACCTCGATTAATAATCTGAAAGAAAACAATATTAGTTAAACAATGTGGGCATGAATGTCTGAGTGCAGCACACTGGTGACCTGTCCAGGGTTTACCCTGCCTCCTAAATTTATCAAATAAAGTTTGTCCCGTTCATGGAAAATGAGTTGAACAGAGAAACGAAGCTATTGATAAAAGACATGATAAGATCATTTATTTTTATTCATTTATTTTTATGCATAATATATTTATTCTGAATATGTTTGGTACACAGTTAAAACATGGAGCAATTTTTCCTGTTGTGATGATCTTTTACATCATAGAGTTGACTGCACATCAGCTAACTGGAGACCAGGTAGGATCAGGGTGCCATATGGGAGGAACATGAACAGGTGGATGAAGTGCGATGCTGTGGGGAATGTTCGGCTTCGGCTTTCGATTACTGTGATGCAGTAACTCCCATCATGGCAGCAGTGTTCCTTGTGCAATAATGTTTCTAGATGCAAACTCTATCACAGCAAAATCTCCAGTGTTAAATTAACACTACAGAGTGTCTATATGTGTCCACACTGTTGAGTGTTAAATGAACACTTTTGACAGTGTTGTATTTTTAAAAGTAACCTAGTCAGTTTTCAAGATTTACAATGAATAAAACTGAGCAGTGCTGATTTTCTGAACACTGGAAAATAACTCAAAATGTTAGAAATATTCCAGTGTTAGAAAATCAGCACTGCTCTGTGTTAGTCATTGTAAATCTTGAAAACTGACTAGGTTACTTTTAAAAATACAACACTGTCAAAAGTGTTCATTTAACACTCAACAGTGTGGACACATATAGACACTCTGTAGTGTTAATTTAACACTGGAGATTTTGCTGTGTAGTCCACAGCAGCCACTTCTTTTTTTAAATCAGTGTTTCTGGTGCAAAAAGTAGCTTCTGTAGTGAAAAGCAAATCTATGAAAACTCTCCGAAATGTGATGTTTTGAACTTAAGGCTAAAAAAAGATAAAAGTTATGAACAGAGCACCATTGCTGTTTGGACAGCTCCTTGGTAGAAAAGCTGCTCTGAGAACAAAGGACTTTACAGTTTCTTTAGCAGTGGAAAAAATTAAAGGAAGCAGTTCTGTGAGAAGGCCTTTCTGTCATTAAAGTAAGGACACAACATTTATCAAGCTGTCATATTCATATTTAGGATGTTTAATAAGGAGAGAACATTTTCTCTCTCTCTCTGCAGCCTGCATGTAACAGCAAGTGCAGACTGTGAGACAGACAGATGGAGATGAAGCTGGAGAGACAGAAGACATAACCAACCCCCCTCCTGCAGTCTAACATTGGACCGTGTGGTTATTGCTGACCGCTGAGTCTAAGTTTGCAGGAAAGATTGATGAAAGCTTGTGACTGACTGCAGGTCGACCAGCAGGTGGCAGGATGATGCAGGCACAAACAAACCAGGAGGTACACAGCTCAGTTGGGCTTATGCCAGTGTCAAAGAGTAGAGACTGGCAAGAGGAGAGAGATGACCTTTGACCTCTAGCTAGCCTTCTATTTGATCAGTGGATTTAATGTTTTAAGCCCAGCTCCTAGGTTCACGGTGTAAGTTATGTGAGTGTAATGACCAGTGGCTTTGTGTCAGACTAGTACCTGTTCCTCAAATTAATTCATCTGCACTCTGCTCTGTAAAGTTGCGGTGGTAGATAAGAGAAAGACCGGAAGTTGATCGTTTTAACTTAAGAATAAAAGTATCTATTTAAAATAAAAATGAGCAAATGCCAAACAAAAGCAAAACAGTTGCTCTCATTTTCATGTTATTGTATACAGCTTCCATTTTTACACCTTTTCCTTTGTGAAAGTTATTTTTATTCTACTGAATCATTTTTGATACACTGCTACTTTTTTCATGTTTCTTCAGCACTTTGGTTGTCAATGTTGATAAACAGAGCCAATAAAAATAATCATTCACTGTAAGAGCAATTAAATAAGAAATGTCAATCTGGAATCAAATCCCTAAAAGATATATAATGTGTAATATTAGAATGAGAGAAAGAGAATTAATATTTATTTATTCCCTCACTTTAACAGGAAGAAATCTTCAGCACAACCAGGCTCACACACGCAGAACCAGGATTACTGCCCACGTGATCCTGAAATATACAGAATTATAGAAACAGAAAGTTTCTGTTAATTCAAAGAAAATCTCTTGTGGAACTATGTCCACAAAAAAGGACGTTTTACCTATAGTGATTACTAATAGAAATCTATAATAATATTATTATTTATAATAATAACATTTCATGGTAATGCAAAATGTGAAATGGCTAAATTTGGTTTCAAGTCACTTTTGAGAACTTGCTGCCTTTGATTTTATTTAGAAAATCTCTTCCGGAAATTGTCGCTGCCTGTCGCGGTTGCCTTGACAGCGCTTCTTTTGCTAAACGCTCATTGACCAGGAGGAGGTGAACACAGCGTCTGGGGGAGCTTCTCTGTCTGTCTGCTGGCAACCTGATTGACTAACATCACCCACGCCCATAAAGTGGTAACATACAGGAAATGAACCGAGCTGCTAGAAGAACAGCCGTCTTTTCCCGCTGAATCTGACCGGTTCGATCGTTCCAGTGCAGTGGTCGTGATTTCCGACTGAAGCCCGCTTGTCACGCTATCGGTTCTAGGTCTCTGATGTGTAGCATCCACTGTGCAAGTTAGCCGCTTTAGTACCGTGTAGCTGGCCCTCCCTGGTTCAGACCCATTCAACGCTTATTTTGCCTGCCTGACACTTCTCCATCCGAAAAATGGCAACCCAGATCGATAAAGAGGCTTGCAGAGAGGCTTACAACCAAGTGAGGGACGATAACACTGACATCAATTGGTGAGTGTGCGAGCACGGTTACTAACCCATACTCCATTGAAGATTGTGACGGTTTTATATTAACGCTAAAATTACCGAAAATGAATGACACACGCACATAACCCTGCACCTGTCTGGTGGTATTCTAGCCGCCATCTACTTCGGCGACCAATAAAACACCAAACAGAGTATATATTTGATGTGGTGTTAGTTAAAAATGTATTTCACTCTGTCTGTTACCGCCCACTGTTCCGTCTTTTCAATGAGGAAGAGCGCAACATGAAGAGACGGACTTGCTTTTGAAAAAGTTCACATTGTGTTTAAATAAGCGTCGTTTGAATAAGCGGATACATGCCGAATAGAAAACTAACTAAAAAATGCTAATAAAATGTCGTCAGCTGTATGATTGGTGGCGTTTACTTCTGCACTTCTGCACCAGAACTTTAAATTGCTCTGTGATCCTATGCAGTTACGCCTGCTCATTGCGAAAATGCGCTAGAACGGCACATTGCGGACTGTTTCTTGTAGAAAAACTGGCCAAAATACACGCAGCGTTCGCTGTCCTGTCCCTCGGATGTGGCTGATCTGTATTCTGACTGTTCAGCGGTCACACAGCGCACTGTTATCAGGCCCGGCGGGGCATAAGTAATTTCCTTTGTCCTGTATTCAACGGGGAAAATGTTATAGTGGTGACACTTGCAGATGGCTGATACACAGCTGCCACCTTCCATGGGCGTCTCAGGCATTTTTCTGCAATGGTTGTTGTTGTTGTGTGTGTGCATTATGCGAACTCATGTGATCCTGCAGTAATTGGCCCACTGTGCTCCTTCCAGGGCTGTGTTTAAATATGAGAACAACATCATCGTGCCTGGAGGACAAGGGACCGACTATGAGGACTTCAAGAGTATGTGCACAGGTAAGACTGAATCAGTTTTAAACGCAGGGCTGTAGCTGTGTAGCTGGCTGCTGTAGATTTTGTAAAACAGCCTATATATCAGGCAGCTTGACTTGGCGGGACACTAATCTTTTAAGACTCTGTGCTCCATCACCCAATGAGCCTTGAGCCTGTGACTAGGCTGTCAGAGCACTTAGCTGTGTGTTCACTGCATTGCATAATCTTTTTCACAATATCTCAAGTTTTTTACTACAGGGTGGCCTACATTTGACTATTGGTGCAAACTACAGTGGAAATATGTGAACTTTTAGCTTTACTCCTTCAACGATCTGACATTCATTAATATTTCACCTGCCTCTAACAAGAGAGCCTCCAAGCTTCTCCCAAAGCACAAACTCCCATAAGCCGCTGTGGTGTAATGACTTGCAGTGTGCAAACCTTTTATGTATAGATTTCAAAAAAACCTATCTCACTCCGGTGAAGTTCCCCTTTAGAGAGAGTGAAGCATCTGCTCAGATGATGGGTGTGGCAACTGCTAATGCAAGCTCTTTTTGTCTTTAAAGCCTCAGGGCCTCCTGTGTCTCTCTGCTTCCTGATGTCTAGAGCTCACATTCCTATGTTGAAATCACTCCTTTACAACAGTGCTTTACATGTAACCGCTCAGCTGCTGCGTTCGCTATTGGTTCCTGTTCAGTGATGACACGCGCATCTCCCTCTGTGGGCTCGTTTGCCTTATTTAGCAGTGAAGTTGTAACCTGCAGAAAAAAAAACCCTGTGCGTATGCGCGTGTGTGTGTGTGTGTGTGTGTGTGCGTGCGTGTGTGTGTGTGTGTGTGTGGGAGGAGCTGCCGCAGACTTGAGTTTAGTGAGTTTAGATCAACTCTTGTAGAATATTGATCTTAAACTTATACTGCAGCAGGAAGTGAAAAAAGAAGATACTGCATGCTGGGGTATTGTTTCGCCAAGATCTGGTTCCTCATTTCTTTTGTAGTTTAAGACTTTTTAATCCTAGTTTCTTCTGAGAAAATGTAACCGCAATCAATGACTTATTTAGTTAGAGCTATATATTATTGATTGCATCCCACTAAAGGATGAGCTCTAAGTAAACTCTTCACCATGTTGTAAAGGAGATTTTCACTTTTTAAGTCGTCCAAATATATATTTTAAAAACTACAATCAACTGTAAGCCAAAATGAATGCCTGTATAACCACCAGAAGATGGATGATTCAGAGGTGTATTGAATTTTCATCTTTCTGTGCATTACTGTGCAGTTAAATTCAGGTGGTTCTTGTTTTCAGAAGATGAATCCTAACCAGCTTGTTAGGTGAACTTCTAGGAAGTATGTTTCACACTGTTAGGTTCCCCTCAGGATGAATTATGAGCATAGGGTGATCTGTGTCCAGGCATAAATTGGTTAAATATTGGATGGATTCCCATCAAACATAGTTCAGAAAGCCACGATCCCACCAGAGGATACATTTTACTGGGTTTGATCATCCAGATTTTACTGTAACACCTCCAGCTAGCCAACACTTTTACATAGCCCTAAAAATATTTGAAGATCTGCTGACTCAACTCGGAAAAAGGTCTAGTGCAGACATTCATAGCCCCCAGGGGACAAATCATAATTTCACTGCAGTTTTCTGGACCTTTAATCCGTCTATGGATTTGTATGGATTGCTGTCTTAAAACTAAAATAAAGATTTCTTTTTGTCTCATCAAATGTATTTCCACCTGTGTCACGGTGGTGCAGTGGTGTCGCCTCTTTACGAGAAGGTTGTGGGTTCAAATCTGTCGCTGAGCACGAGCTTGCAGCTTCCTCCCACAGTCTGTAGGCATGAATGTGAATTTAACTGGTGAGTGTGGATGTGGGTGTGAAGCTTCTCTCTCTCTGTGATGTCCTACCCCCACATGCTGCCACGTATCTTCCGGAAATAAAAGAAGATGCACATCTGTACATTTTTAGCAATTTCCAAACCTGAGGTCTGTCCCCCTCGTGAAATGAATGTCGGCTTTGATTCGCTGGTGATTTTTCCAGTAGGGATAAATGTCTTTGTCGCTACTGGAATGAATTGCAATTTCTTGACTCTTTGGCTTTATTGCAACTCTGAAGTTGGTATTTTGGGTTCAATTTATAAATAATCTTTTTAATCAGTTGTGTACAAATAGCTCAAAGTGCTAATTATAAAAGATGGTGTGAACTCATTAGGGGGATTCCAGCTACCTCGACCTCACCGTCCTCAGGCCTCGCTGTTAGCATAGATTAAAAACACCAAATTTGGACACCGGCGACATGCTGGTAACACCACTCCTTGCCAGATCCACCTGACACCGTCCACAGGAGACGGCTCTGGTTGCTTTCAGAGGGACCGGACGGGTGCACTCGGGAAGGCAGGGTGTCGCCCGCCAACTGCTGAAATGAAGGCACTTAGTGCAGAACAACCTCTGTCCCGACAGGTCACTGTTTTGCCTCCTCATCATGTTGTAGTTTCAGTGCAGATTTGTCTGCAGAGTCAGCATGGCTTTAAAGGAAAGATAAACCAGGAAGAGCCAGGCAGAAGGAGGAAGTGGGAGGGTGTGGTTCAGCGCCAGGTCGGGTGAGGATTTGTGTCTGTACCGGTTTTCTCTCTGGTGGCTCAAACCATGATGAGAGCCATGACAAAGAGTTCATAAATATTGGTTCATAAATCGCTATATAGGAATATGTTGGAAGTGAAAGAGTGAGTGATTCACAGACATGCTAAAGTTGTCCGAGTCAGGTGACTGCTTGTGCAGTGAGGTGTTGACACGAGGGATGTCCTCTGTGGCTGATAAGACTGTTTATAGTGGCTGGTCCTGTCCTGTATCAGCTGCTTGAATGTAAAGATAAGACGTTTGACTGTGAAGACTTTAACACAGCAGAGACTTAAAATAGCCAGGTTTACATTTTCAAACCATTTCATCCTCAAATCAAAGCCACTGAATTTCCTGCTGAAATGCTTCCTCATCAGGACATCACCACTTAATAAACCTAAAGATAAAATCACTCAATGTTGTGTTTTTACAAATATTTGATTGAAGATATCAGAATACACACATCCAACCTTTTCCACTTCTGATCGGATACACATCAGTTTCAGTTCAGTTCAGTTTTATTTGTCATATGCAAGTTAGCACGGGGTCAACATTGCAATGAAATGTGTTTGACGAGCAGCAGACAGTCAGTCAGCAGTGTAGTAAGAGCAAACTGTTTATAAAATATAGTAAAAAAACAAACAGTGTCTTTGGGTCGATACAGAATACTGATCAGGCACCAGTGTCCATCCTAAACTATATCCCTCACTGGAAATCATTCTTTCATATATATATATAAGGTAGCAAAATATAGCAATAAATATGGAAAAGGACATAATCACATGCAAGTGCAGTTAAAGTTTCCCAGCACGTGGGTTAAAATGATCATATCCTAAATATAGGATTGGTGCGTCCCAGCAGTGCAAGGAAGTGAGGAATGTCCTTTCAGCTCTTTATCACAATAACTTCACACAGATAAGCACCACATGTAAATTTGTTGATATCAGCCAACATATCTGACATTCAGCCAATATATCAGTGCAACCTTTTACTCTCCAACTTCTTTTAGAGAACCGAGGTGTACGTCAGGATTTCTAATGAACCATTTTAAACTTTATTCGAATAGAAAATGAACAGAGTTTAGCTTTTTTGCTGATGGCAGACTTTTTATAAAGCTGTTGGCATCCGATACTCCACTCCACTGGTGACATTTCCAAACCAATAGCTCACAGGTGGAGAGCTGCAATAACAGGAAGTTGAAAGAATCAGAAAACTTTATTAATCCCAGAGGAAATGATGTAATCACAGTCTTGGATGAAATTAAAGTGAAATTAGAGGATGTGGAATTCAAAGGCACTGTAAAATATTAGGGACCTTTACTTTCCTGGCACATGCACAGATGCAGTGCGCTGTCGTCACAGAAAGGGGTGACTTTCAAACAACTTTTAGTGAAAGTCGAGGAGAACGAGCCTCGGATATTATCAAACCCTCCCCGCAGCCAGCGGCACTCACAGAGCCGGGTGGAGGGACGGTGCTGTTGATGCTTCAGGGCGCTGTTGCATCTAAATGCTGCCTGGTGGAGCTTTTAATCTGACACTGAAATATTTTGGCTGTTTTTGTGCCATCACATGCTTCCATCAACTTTTATAGATATTCATTCAGTCTTGAATTGGTTTGCACCTGATTCTGTATGTTTGCAGTGCTGTTATTCCCAAAATGAAACGGCTCTTTGCCCTGCAGCCCACAGAGAACAACATCTGGAAGATGGTAATGAGTAATCTGTGGAGCACCTGAAGGCAGGGCGGATAAGAGTGTGTTTATTGGACAATGTGTTGACATCCTGCAGGAGTGATAAGGCGTCTGCACTTTCCTTAAAATTCAAATAAAAGTCATTTCCACATTCTCTGACTTCTTAGACCAAACAACAGTCCAGCAGAGTGGTATGCTGGATTTATGCCTCTGCATTGGTGTTTGCTTGTGGCTCTTTGGGCCTTAGAGAGGGGCATTGTGGGAATTCAACCAAAGCAGATGCCGCACAGATGCACTTGGTGTGCAGTTATTTCTAAAAAAGCAAACGGCAGGTCAGCTGACGGTGACGATGGTGTGGTGCTGATTGGTTTGAAAAGTTGCTTTGAACAGCAAACGAGGACTATTTAGTTCACCACGAAGAGGAAGAGAGGCTTTTTCTTCTTTTTCTTTAAGCACGTAAAGACACGTTTCACTACTAACACGTTGTTAATACTTTCATATTGCATTGTTCTCCATGCTAGTAGCTAAACTACAAGGGACTACAAGAAGATTAGTCGTCATTACCGGTTCTTCCACATTTTTTTCGATGCTGTCCCCTTTTGACTGCACACGCCTACAACATGTAGATGTGGGTCCCACAGCTACAACAGGGGTGGGGAACTCCAGGCCTCGAGGGCCGGTGTCCTGCAGGCTTTAGATGTGTCCTTGATCCAACACAGCTGATTTTAAATGGCTTTATTACCTCTTCAATTTGTCCTGAAGTTCTCCAGAGGCCTGATAGTGAACTAATCATTTGATTTAGGTGTGTTGACCCAGGGTGAGATCTAAAACCTGCAGGACACCGGCCCTCGAGGCCTGGAGTTGCCCACCCCTGGTCTACAACATGCAGATTTGCAAAGGAAAACCACTGGTCTTCTCCATATTTAGGTTTTGCTATTTTTTTTTTTTTCTGGTAAGAACAGAGAAGACCACCAGTAAAGGAAGCATCTCCAAAAACGATATTTGTATACGTCTTCTGATACTTGTTGATTTATAAGCCAGGACAGAGAAGTTCCTGTGAAAATTACAGATCATGTAGCTATATCACTGGTCTCTGTCCTTCAGCCATCACTTATCATTTTGTAGGTAACGATGAGTCCTAGCAGTCATTCTCAGGTGGCTTCTTCAGAGTTTAAATAGGTTTAACTTTGTATTTGAACCACTAAACTTCCATGCAGTTATGGTTTCTGTTTGTCAACAGAGATTAAACTCTGATAGGTTCTGTGATTGTATTAACCATTTCAGTTATTTTCCAAGTACCAGTGCCAAATATGTGTCTTTGGGTTCTGGACTGTTAGTTGTTGAAAGTTTGGGAAAAACTGAACCTCCAACTTTTCAAACTTCTCTGGAGGGGCAGCCAATCAGAAGAAAGTTTGCTTAACAGAAGGGGGAGGAGCTAAACTGTTTGTTTTTGTCAGGATGGATTGAGGGGTAGCACCAAGGCCCATTAAAAGATAAATAAGGACTATTTTTGAGTTATGAATAGAGTTCAGAGTAAATGTATGGATGGCAAAGAAACCAACCATGATTTTATCAAGGGAGCTGGCCTCTCCCTTAGAGATAGGGTGAGAGGTTCGGCTATCCGGGAAGGGCTCAGAGTAGAGCCGCTGCTCCTCCACATTGAAAGGAGCCAGTTGAGGTGGTTCGGGCATCTGACAAGGATGCCCCCTGGGCGCCTCCTGGGTGAGGTGTTCGGGCATGTCCCACCGGGAGGAGGCCCAGGGCAGACCCAGGACGCGCTGGAGAGATTACATCTCTCGCTGGCCTGGGAACGCCTTGGTGTTCCCCGGATGAGCTGGAGGAGGTGGCTGGGGAGAGGGAGGTCTGGGCTTCTCTGCTTAGGCTGCTGCCCCCGCGACCCGATCTCGGATAAAGCGGATGAGGATGGATGGATGACTTGTCATTTTGTCTGTCAGGTACCAAAACGTAATGAAACATGCATCTTGTAATTGACCACATCTTGTGTTAAGGTCAAACATCAGTCCAAACAGGTAAAATGTATTCACTTTAATATCCTCTGAGGAAAAGAAAACAATGAAATCCTCAAATGAAGAAGCTGAGGAAAGAAGGGAATTAGGAAGGAGTTGGAGGTTTTGAGCAAAATGTTTGTATGGCTGTCTCTGTATATATCTGTACATATGACAGATAACACACTGTCTATATAAAGTTAAAGAGCTGACCACAATGGAATAAAAAGCTTAAAGACAAAAAAACCCCAAACAGATCAGTTAATTTCATTAAGATTTTTTTTTTTTTTACCACCAACATTTATACTTGATTTTTATTCTTAGTACAGAAATTCTGAATTGGTGCATGCCTGAAATTATTTGTCCATCCATTCAAATGAAGTGACCGTTTCTTAATCTCTGCTCAGAATCTTGAGTTAGCAGATGAAGAGCACATTCATGATTTTCTTAAGATTTGGTGGAAGCTGCATCTGAGCGGAAACCCAGGATCCCGAGGCGGCGCGAGTCTGACAAAAGAAGCAGCAGCAGAAATGTTTTCTCGTTCTTCTCGGCGTGCTTGTTTGTATTCGGGCGTTATTCTCAGATTGCAGTGGACCACCGTGACAGTGACAGGCGTGGTCACTGGGAGGTTTGCGACACAACCGCAGGGCTCACAAAAGATTTTACTCATCTAGTCTACTGACCTGAATACTCCCCGGCTGCACAGACGCGCTCTCACAAAGCGTCCCTCTGGTTTGGAGTGCTGGGACTGTGCCACTGGGACAAAAGCGCACAACTCTGCACAGCAACACTTGAAATGTAAAACTGTAGATGAAAGCACAAACTCTTCAGTTACAGTATTAACTGAGGCCAGTTTTGAATAGGCTAGTAAAACTTTGAGTGGATAGCATCGGGTCACTTCCGTCTTAAATAAATAAATATCCTGTGATGTGTTTGCAAATATGAAAATGGCAATAAGTTATTATGTCCACATGACAGCAGTCCAAAATCTAAAGACCATTAATGCTTAATTTGTTGTATTCCTTTGATTGTGCTTCTTTTATAACTCCATCTAGTCAGTGCGATCCTTTCTTCCTCACTGATTGGTTTGTCGATGTATTCGGCTTTAGTCTGTCTTGACTCATGCATTCCCCGTCTTCCCTCAGACGACGCTCGTCTGTTCGGCTTCGTCCGGATCACGACGGGAGATGCCATGAGCAAACGAGCCAAGTTCACCCTCATCACCTGGATCGGGGAAAGCATCAGCGGGCTGCAGCGTGCAAAGATCAGCACGGACAAGACGCTGGTCAAAGACATTGTGCAGGTCAGTGACTCTGGAGAAAGTAGCAATTAAAATAATGGTTCCTTTGGGGAAACTGGTGGCTTTACGTTCGCACGATGCTGAATTCGGTGGAACAAAAACAACCGGAAGGATAAATGTGTTATGCACTCTTTGTATTTCTGAGGTTATATTTAAAGGTGGACACGGGCACTCCGAGCCAGTATCAGTTTTGACAGAAATTTTAATTTAGTTTCAGTCATAATGTAGACATCTGAAGACTGTAGTCGTCCAAGTCTAAAGTTGATTCATCCATCCATCCATCCATCCTCATCCGCTTTATCCAAAGTCGGGTCGCGGGGGCAGCAGCCTAAGCAGAGAAGCCCAGACCTCCCTCTCCCCAGCCACCTCCTCCAGCTCATCCGGGGGAACACCAAGGCGTTCCCAGGCCAGCCGAGAGATATAATCTCTCCAGCGCGTCCTGGGTCTGCCCTGGGCCTCCTCCCGGTGGGACATGCCCGAACACCTCACCCAGGAGGCGCCCAGGGGCATCCTTGTCAGATGCCCGAACCACCTCAACTGGCTCCTTTCGATGTGGAGGAGCAGCGGCTCTACTCTGAGCCCCTCCCGGATGGCCGAACTTCTCACCCTATCTCTAAGGGAGAGGCCAGCCACCCTTCGGAGGAAGCTCATTTCTGCCGCTTGTATCCGCGATCTCGTTCTTTCGGTCACTACCCACAGCTCGTGGCCATAGGTGAGGGTCGGGACGTAGATCGACCGGTAAATTGAGAGCTTCGCTTTTACACTCAGCTCCCTCTTCACCACGACGGGACGGTGCAGCGTCCGCATCACTGCAGCCGCAGCACCAATCCGTCCTGTCGATCTCCGGCTCCCTTCTCCCATCACTCGCGAACAAGACCCCGAGATACTTGAACTCCTCCACTTGGGGCAGGAACTCATCCCCGACCCGGAGTGGGCACTCCACCCTTTTCCGGCTGAGAACCATGGCCTCAGATTTGGAGGTGCTGATCCTCATTCCTGCTGCTTCACACTCGGCTGCGAACTGCTCCAGTGCGAGCTGGAGGCCCCCACCCGATGAAGCCATCAGAACCACATCATCCGCAAAAAGCAGAGATGAGATTCTGAGGCCACCGAAGTGGAAGCCCTCCGCCACTTGGCTGCGCCTTTAAAATCCTGTCCATAAAAATTATGAACAGAATCGGTGATAAGGGCAGCCTGGCGGAGCCCATCACTCACCGGAAACAAGTCCGACTTATTGCCGGCAATGCGAACCAAACTCTTACAACGGTTGTATAGGGATCGAATGGCCCGTAGCAGTGGGCCAGACACCCCATACTCCCCAACACCTCCCACAGGACACCCCGAGGGACACGGTCGAATGCCTTCTCCAAGTCCACAAAACACATGTAGACTGGTTGGGCAAACTCCCATGCACCCTCAAGTATCCTCGAGAGGATAAAGAGCTGGTCCAGTGTTCCGCGACCAGGACGAAAACCGCATTGTTCCTCCTGTATCCGAGGTTCGACTAACGGACGAACTCTCCTTTCCAGCACCCTGGCATAGACTTTCCCAGGGAGGCTGAGGAGTGTGATCCCCTGTAGTTGGAACACACCCTCCGGTCTCCCCTCTTAAAGATGGGGACCACCACCCGGTCTGCCAGTCCAGGGTACTGCCCCTGATCTCCACGCAACATTGTAGAGGCGTGTCAACCAGGACAGCCCTACAACGTCCAGAGCCTTCAGGAACTCGGGGCGGACCTCATCAACACCAGGGGCTCTGCCACCGAGGAGTTGTTTAACTGCCTCAGTGACCTCGACCCCAGAAATTGGCGGGTCATTCCCCTCATCCCCAGACTCTGCTTCCTCCTCGGAAGACGTGTCAGTGGGATTAAGTTGAGTTGATTCAGCTGATTAAAATATAAAGTGTATAAGTTTATTATGTTTTTACCAGTGCGACTTTACAGAGTGTCTTAATTTGCTTGTCCACACTTCTCTTCCTCCCATGTGTTGACATTTTGTTGTGTTGTCATGAGAAACGGCGAACATGGGTGCTAACTTACTTAAGCTAATTAACTTAATTAGTGCTGATTTATTTTAATTCATTGTGTCAGTACTTGTCATTATAGTTTTTGCCCTCACACGTAAGACTTATTTGGCTATTGTCAGAAGAAAGGGTCGTTGACGACAACTATGATGAATTATTGGTCAACAAAATTAACACTGTTATTAGGTAAGACTATTAAGCGTGACGTAGAGCTGCATATATGAACTGTACAGCTGCAACGTGAAAAACTCGGATGCCCGCTAATGACCGTTTAATTAGTAACAGACTAATAAAGTTCTTGCATTTAGCTCGAGCTAGCGGTGGTGAAGCCTAGCAAGTGACCTTTGGACAAAATTATTAGTATAGGTGGAGGTTTGGTTTCTGATGACCGTTGTTCAATGTAACCTTTATTTGGCTTGTGTCTTTGGGGTTAATGAGCCCTCCTGTGGGGAAACCTCCCACCAGAGGAGGGTGGCAGTCAGTCCATGCAAATGAAATGATGCTGAAAACCAAGTGATGACATACGGAAATTCAAGGGAAAATATTTTCCTACATAGTGAAATCAGGAAAATGATCCAAAACAAAAACAAACAATGAGGTTACAGGATACGGTCTGTAAGGGACATGCTGAATTCAATGAAGTGTGCATAAACTTTTCTAAATCACAGAAGAAATTCAGCTTTTGCCGTAGGATTTCTGTAGTATCACAGTAATGTAGTTAAAGCTGTCTGTGCATTCATGAGTTCTTAAGAAACGTCAGCTGTTAACGGCCGTTTCAATGTGACAAAAAACAAACAAATCCAGTGGACTAGAAATGCTGCACTCACCTGTAGCACAACAACACAGCACATTAATGAGCTTAAAGGGTGCGGCTCCATTTACCAATTACCAAAGAGGCTTATATGTTGGTGTTAACAACATCAGAGTGGCCAAAACATTTTTAGCTTTGAATTCACGCTGAGCTGATAAAACGCGCCAGGTTGCTCAGGACGAGCAGCCAGTTCGTTGGCAAACAGGAAGTCGATTCAGCTGTGGTTATTACTGCAGAGGAGGTGAAGAATTACAGGATTAAAACCAACAAGATAGTGTTGAAATAACACCTCGGTTCAAAAATAATATGGCTTGCTGAAACATGTGATTACCTCGTGCTGATGAGCTCCAGCAATGGAACATGCTGCATGACGTGTTTTGGATGAAGAAGACTGCGTTAGCTGTAATAATACAGATAATATCAGTGCCTAAATTAAACTTGTTTTTGACACTTGCAAGAAATGAAGCATTGCTTCGCCAACCTACACAGGAGCTGATGATAACTCAGGGGTAGCCTGTCTGCAGCTGCTGTAAGCTGCTTTGCAACCCACCTCCACTCCAGAACCTCCTTTATATGCTGTCTCAGACAGCTGCTTTCCCTCCTCTTATGCATTCAATACATCTTCATGGAGGGGCGGGGAGGTCCAAGATGAGAGCCGTGCTGCCAAATACTGAGGCAAATGTCAATCTTAATACCAATTTGTCATTAACTTATTATGTAATTTATTTTTTCCCCCTATTTCCAGCTTACCTTTTAATTTGTATTAAACTGTGAAGAGTTTATTGATAGTCTCCTCATAATGTGCATCTAAATACCAGCTGCTTATCGTAGGGATGCACGCCTATATCAGGCAGATGATATGGTGTTCATTATTGTCAGCAGGTCATATGTATGATGTGGCATAAGCATATTGATGGCTATCGCCAAAATTATTTCAAACATCTCCATCAGTATCGCACCAGAATTTCACATTCAAAGCTTCATGTTTTTAGAAGATTTTAAAGAAAGTTGTCTCTTAGATTAACTGCAGGACTTTATGAGCAGCTTTTAAGAGAAGTATACATGCGGTCATAAAATATGCTCGAGTAAAGTCCTGTTAGCTTTGTGTGTTCTCATGTAGACGTCTGTATTCTGGTAGCGCTGGTCTTCTCTGATCTTCTCTTCGGCCATTTTCTCTGTGCAGAACTTTGCCAAGGAGTTCATGATCAGTGACCCGCGGGAACTGGACGAGGACTACATCCGCACAGAGTTGAAGAAGGCCGGCGGAGCCAACTACGACGCCCAGGCCGAGTAAAGAAGTGCCACTGGAAGGGTCGGGGTCAGGGGGGAGCGGCTGTGGGTGGCGGGGTGGGGTTGGGTTGTCTAAATGGGGGGGTGGGGAGTGTTGGGACTGGGCTGCTACCTCTCGGGGAGAGGGCAGGGCAGGATGGAGAGGGCACTAGTGACAAGTAGACCGTCACAGGAAGCTGAACCAGCTTACTTAGGAAAAGTCTCTTTGAATGTGTCCACATCTGTATCAGGGTGCTTCTATGATTGTAGGATGAACAGCTGGAACCAATGCAGCTGCATAACAGAATATACAGGTTAACCACCACAAATGTGTACTTAAAAGCAAGCATATAAGCACTCTCAAAGGTGTCCTCTCCTTTCTGACGCCCTGCCCTCTCCCCAGTCAGCTCATGGTTGGTTATCTACTGTGCTGTGCGTTGTCATCTCACGCTCCTCGTCTCATCTGTCGTCTGGCTTCAGCGCCATCTGACTGAAAGCGAAGGAGGAAAATGTGGAAAACTGGAGGGCTTCACTTCAAAGATGCTGTGAGTGTGGCTCATGTTATTAAGACTGTTCACCGATAAGAGCACAGCAGACACCCCTCGCTTGCAGGCATGTGTTAGACACCAGAACATGCTCGTAGTCTTAATACACTGTACCTCCAGGAGGAAGAGATCTCCATTTTCCCAACAGTATCCTCAGTGATGGTTGGCGGCTTGTTTTGAGCAAGCTTAGCGTTTCTGCTGAGTACACATTTAACCGCCTCTTCATCTCCAGCCAGACAGCTGTGTTTGGATTACAGCTTCAGAGTTCACTGTAATTGATCCTCCTCTCTTCTTCCTCGTCCTCTGAGCTGTGGAGCCTTTTTGTCCCTCTAGTTTCTGTTTGTCTTTATCCGTGTCAGCTGAGATGGCAAACAACCATGTTCCTGGCTTTACCAGAGGCTTTGGCCTGTATTTTGTTATAGAGGCACAAAGGAATGACTAATATATTGATCTCTAAGCATCCGTTGCAGTCAGCTATTGGCTGTTCCCCTCAACCTCAGAGGATAGTGAAAAATGGAGGTCTTTTCTTCTGGTGTCTCATCTCATCATCTACCACTGAAAGGTATCCGTGCATACTGTAACCTACTGTGTTTGACTGCCTTAGTCTCCCATGGAGAGAGGGTCATCATGGGAGCTTGTGGACACTACACTGTGATTGGCTGTCTTCTTTTACATGTGGGCGGGATGTGGGTCTGAGCCCGTCGTCCCGACCCAGGAGCAGCCACATCTCGGTTGTAGCATCTGTTTTTATTTAGGTTCAACCCTCCCTTCCCCCCTCTAAAAAGGATAAAATAGGATTTTATTTCTTTGTACTTTTCTTGTTTTTGAGATGAATTTTATTTTCTCTGGAAAGTTTTACTTGATCATTTGTCTTGTTTGGTTTTTTTGTTTTGTTTTTTTTTTTTTTTTAACATTGGAACAGATTTTCAAAAAAAAAAAATCATGCAAAATTGAAATAAAACAGAATGGGCACAAGATCGGTCATTTCAAAATAAAATTTGATGTTTTTCCAAAACCTGCTTCTCAAAGTGTCTTTTGTGTCTCTTAAGCTCCATTTTTATTATGACAGTAACCCAGCAAACACATCTATGTTGGCCCAGAGTCGGTAGGTGTGGGTCAACAACAGGACTGTGCGTGGAGGCCAAGACCACACTCATCCCACATGGGCCCAAACTGGGTGTTCCCACACAGGGCCCACGCCAAGTTTGCCCTGTTGGGTCCTAATGAGAACAACCCACAGTGGGCTTGTCCACAGAAAACCCATATAGGGCAAGACTGGACACATCCACCCACACCCAGTCCACATTTCCTCGGTGACATTTTAGTCTTGTTTGTTGTTTATTAACATTATGTGAGTCTTACCATTTTAGTCCAGTTTTCCTAGACATCAGTCACTCCTGGTATCCCATTAGGACCACAAAAGTTATGCATATCAAGTTCAGTGAAATATAACCTTTTGTCAGGAATACATTTGAAGATGGGCCGAAGCTGAAACCTGAGCTTTGTTCTGGCCGATCAGAATTTTACATTCGTTGTAATCATCAAAATTGCATCCTCCTCCGTGTGTCACCAGCACCAACATCTGTGAAGGCCTGATTGTTTCCTGAATAATACACATCTGCCCCCGTTCAGGTGGCCTCCTTTTGTCTTGCTTATTTCAGCAAGATGATGCTAAAGCACACTGTGCACGTGAACCGTTAGCTTACGAAGGCTAACCCGCCGTGCCTGCAGTCCATATCAGTCTGTGTCCAGCACATTATGAAATTAAAAAGGAGACACAACGGAGCAAAGGCAACTGAACAGCAAAAATATAATATGATGCAAGAATGGGAAAATATTTTTCTTTCAAAAATGCTGTAATTAGTCTGCCCAGTTCCCAAAAACTGTTTGTTAAACGAGGTGACGCAACACGGTCCAAAGATGCTCCTGCCTCAGCTGCCGGCATTAAATCAAAATGAGCTTTCCCAGTTTCAACTTTTGATGTTTAAATGATTAAAAATCATCATGTTTATATAAGAGTTTTACACACCTCCCCCCGCCACTTGTATTGGTTGCTCTTTATCGAACATTGCTTCGTATTGATTCAATCGTCGCAGTCTGCAGTCATGACTTGGTCAGATCTAGTAAGTCAGCATGTTAACGGAGAATATCGATGCCCGATTCGCACATTATCACTTTCAAAAGCAGGTCTGCAGCCTGAGTGACAGCTGCTGGTGTGTAATAGGTCAGTCGATGGCTCCCGGCTGTTCCAGCCCAAACACTGTCTGCATGTGTGTGTGTGTGTGTGTGTGTGTGTTGGTTATCCTGTTACAGCTCCCTGTTGAGTGGATGACTGTTTGTTTGCCGCTGATCAAACACGGATTCTGCTGAGTGATTGTGCATACAGTAGGCTGGTGCCTGCCTGCTGGGTGGTTGCAGCAGTGTGTAAAGACTAATGGCAGGTTTCATAATGACAGAGCTGTAAGGAAGTGAGTAGTGGATGCAATTTGAGATGTTTCACCATCAGTGTGTGGGAGCTTGGGCGAGTTGAGACAGGCGCGCTGGGGACCACAGTATTGAAGCTGATGTTCTTAAGATTTAGATTAATTTGCATTAAAAATGAGTGGATGGGCTTTTCTCAGGGCAGACTTGTTACAGCAGGTCAATGAAGTCAGTCAAGGAGGAACCACTTGTGTCTGTTGTGTAGTGCAATAAAGTTTCTTCCTTTATTTTCAGTTCTCTTGCCCACAATCGAGGTTTTAAATGGTTGTCAGCATTTTCCCCACGTGTCTCTGTGTTACACATTATCATGTAAAGTGTGTGAATGCTGCTTAAACCCAACACAGAGGCTGTGGCGCTGCTTTAAAGAGGACCCGCTCTGCTCAGTGCTAACTCCATATAGGGATTCTTTTAGTTTTGTAAATTCACAGTTTTTTTTAAGCTTATGCTGGTGCTTGGTGCAGCCCCTCACTTCTTCCTGTGTCTGACACAAGCGATTCGAGCTCCTCCCTGTTTAAAGGGCACCTTAAATAGAAGAGGGCGGGTGGGGCTTCTGTGCTTACAGACAGGAAATTGCCTCTCAGTGACACCATACAGATCCAAGAGTAAAAAAAAAAGGATCTGTATGGTTGGTTGGTATGGCGGTTTGAAGAAGGAGATTTTGGCTTTTGGCTGATTTGTTGGGGGATTTCCCCCTCTGATCCTCGGCTGCTGGATTATGTTTATCCCCACACCCCCAAGAGATTTCCAGACATGTAGGTAAAAGAGTCTCAGCACGCTGCAGATGACCCCTCCACAGGAACATTCACACCAACACGGCGATAAATAAAACAAGCCTGAAATGAGTCACAAACATTTCTCATTCTGAGCTTTTGTTAGAGACCCACAGCACAGCTTTATGCACAAATACAGGATCATGGACGGGAGCGTTTATGGACTTTACGTCTACGGAGAGCTCCTACTTTTTACCCACAGTGCACTAGAACCATGATCCTCAAGGGAATTCCATTTTAATTAAAATCTTCAGTCCAACTAATTAACAACGCTCAAATGAAAAAAGAAAAACAGTTTGTTAGAAATGTGCTGGTTCAGTTTTGTGCATAGTGACTTCCACAGTGGTGTTGTGATTGTTGGCCTCCTCTTCCTTTCACTTTTGTGTCTTGCATGTTCTGACAGCTCCAAGCAGAGGGGGCCAAAGGTAAAAGCATGCAGAAGCATCTGTCACTTTCTTTCTGAAAGGGATTTTCTTTTTTTGTAAATGTTCCTTTAACCAGGAAGTACAACTCCTTTTCTGGTGTGTGCCTGGCCAAGACAAGCAGCGTTAACTGAGGATGTTTTTGATAACAGGAAAAGCCTCGGCTCTGCGAGAAAACCTGCACAAACACAGGAGAAGCTGCAAACTCCACACAGACGGCTCGAGCTCGAACGCAGCTCTCTCTTACTGTGAGCAAACTGCTAAGCACTGAGCCACTGTACTCCTTCATGTTAGCATGCAGGACTGTAGGAGTCTGAACAAGGACTGTCAGATCAGTCCCTGCAGAGCTGGCACTCCAGTCCTTCCTGCATTCTTCAGACCTCCTCAACACAGCAGCCCACACAAGTCATGTGCTCTGAGAGAGAGAGAGAAAGGCAGGAATTGTCCTCCAGTCACCCCACATATCTAAATGTTTATGTCATGATGCTGTTGTCTTTTTGAAAGTTAATTATTCTTTAATTATTCACCTCTTAAACATCAGTTCCTGCCTTTTAACAGCTCAAGTAATGATTCAGACTATTCCAGTTCCAAAATACTTCATAGTTTTATGTTTTGGAACATAATAAATAAAAAACAACTTCAGACGAACTACAACACATTACATATTTATTTATGTATTTCACAAAAACTAAATCAGAAGCAGGCCATGTCCAAGCATCCAAGACACTTGGCAACATTTCCAGAAGTGGACGTCCCAGCAAATTCATCCCAAGGTCGGCCTGCGCAACCCTCAGAAAAAAACAAAAGAAAACACAGGAGCTCCATCTCAGGACTCAGTTAGCATGTTAAAGGTTAAAGTTCATGAGACTACAATTAGACAAGGACTGTACAAACATGGCTTGTTTGGAAGGGTTACCAGGAAGATGTCCTTTGGAATGTCCTTTGTCCCTTTGGAGAAAAGTAAACACCTCATACCAGCTGTCAGCACGGCGGTGGAGGGATGATGAGTTGGGCTCCTTGCAGTCACAGAGTATACCAAAGTGTCAAATGTGAGGCCGCATGTCGTGCAGCTAAAGCTCAGACCAAACCGGGTCATCAACGGGACAGTGATCCAAGCACAGCAGCAGATCTCCAACAGAAAGGCTGAAAAAGAAAAGATGGTCCAGCCAGAGTCTGGACCTCAACCTGACTGAGATGCTGTGATATTTAGAGAGCTGTGCATAATTGAATGCTGCAACCTTCAGTGAACTGACCCAACAATGTAAAGAAGAGTGGGCCAAAAATCCTCCACAACGATGTGACAAACCTGCTAAGCAGCACGCGATTGTTATTTCTGTCCTTATATGTAAAACTTTAGAATCGAAAGAGGACTTTTATTTTTAACATGACTGCACGCTAAACAGGAAAGTGAGAACAACTGTGATCTCTGTCTCTAACACATAATGTGCGTATAAAGTTTCTTTGACTTTATGATAAAATTTGAATGAGTCATAAGTTAATAGTGCCTGTCAATTTGTCTCATGTAGTAAATCATTATTATCTGCTGTGTAGTTATCCATTAGGAATCAAACTAGCTCCCAGTTTGTTCTTAAGCTGTTTAACAACTAGGTAATCATAAAAGGAACTTACTGCGTGTTTCCTTGTTTTCTGTCACGCTCATATTTTAATAAGGAATCAGGTCACAGTTTGTGCAGGTAATCCCTCGGCCTCTACTTCTGTTCAGACAGGTTTTTCTACTTTTGGATCTGTAACATCACAGACAGGAGATATCCATAATGTGGTTATGTAGGGACTTGCTGTGTGGAGTGGCAGCTCTTCAGAATAAAGTTGTTTTAAAAGGAGGGTGAAGGATGCTAAAGCAGTGTGTTCAGACATGGACTGAGGGGTGGCACGAGGACCCGGCATATGAAAGAGGATTGATACTGTGTATCATGTGAAACCACTAAGAACAAAGGTACAGAGCTGAACAGGTCCATCTTAAGTAATGGTTAGCTGTTTTACATTATCTGGATACATTTTTATCAGCAGTTACTGATTAACTAATAATTAACTGGCAGTTTCTCATTTGTTTCCTGCTTATTCCCAGGTAGCTGTGGTTGTTGGTTATTTTAAAGGGCTGATTAAAAAAAAAGACCCTGATTTAAATTTAAACATCTCCACGCCACAAGCGAGGCGTCTCCGAACACTGAAAGGCTCAGACGGTTTGCATCGGTGCTCAGGACAGACATTTAGTTTGAAGTTTCAAATTAAAGCTTTTAACGTTTGGCTCCTTTTTTTTCCAGTTTGTTGTAAGTGCTGCTGGACTGATTCAACATTTGGTTAGTGACAGCTCAGAGGCCTAAATCCAAACAGACTCAGATGCCTGTGTGATAACATCTGAGAGAAAGAGGCAGGCAGGGACCCTGGGAGTGTTCAGAGAGGGGAGCTCTTGTTACTCCCGATGAACTCATCTGCTAGAGACAAATCCTCATCTCAGCTCATCTTCTGCCACAGCACATGTTTTATGTTTTCCATTGTTTTAAAGGTGTGTCAGTGTTTCCAAATGTAGCCTCAATCAGTAATAAGTGTAGCGATAACTCTTATTAGCAGCAGGATCCTCATAGCTCTGTCACTTTCATGTTCTCATTGTAGAAGCCAGGAACACTGGAAACCAACCAACGCTCCATAGCTGGAATACCAGTTAATTAACAGATTTTAAAAATGTATTCATCATTTGAAAAGGTTTTTTAAGGACAGTGCCAAAAATGATAAATATGAGGTGTTCCACTGCAGGGATGAGTCAGAAACTGGATATGTGGCTTAGAATTGGGAGACTTTCTCAGCCTCCTGAGGGTCATAAGTCTACGTCTCTGCAGAACTGATGAGTGATCCTCAATCAAAGTAACCGTGGCGTTAGATGTGGCTGGGCTACATTTGAGGCAATGTAAGTATTTCCAGCCAACCACATCTAACAGCTGACAAATGCCTACTTGTGGTCTACAGACAATCTTTGGTCTTGGATCAGGTGGTGTAGCCCTTTACTTATACCCAGTGATCACTTTTGCATGTCCGAGACTATTATTTCAATTTCAGATTACAAAAAGGAGTCATTCCAACCCCGACCTCTGAGCTTTTCTTTTTCTTTTTGGTTTCTTGTCACCCAAGAACGGACTTTCTGGAAGCCTAAATGAAATGTAGACCGGGAAGATGTTGGAAACCTCATCAGACTGAGACAAAAAGAGGAAAGAGAGATAATGGTTGGTGGGAGGCCGAAGAAGGGGGGCGAGGGGAGCATGGAGATTCAAATTTACACGAGTGAGCAAAGCAAACGGGGGTGGGAGGTGGGGCGGTTCTCTTTTCAGATTCTTCCAGGCCATGTGAAAAGCGAAGACAGAGAGACAGAGGGGGGAATGCGAGCGTAAATGAGTCTGTCCTCAGACCTACTGTGTGCCTGCGCTGCGCGGCGTTGGCACAGAGACATCTTTGTCAGAGACTAACGAGCTGAGGGCCGCTTCATTCTCCCACCTCAAATGAGCATCTGTTTACAGAGGGCCTTTACACTGAACGCAGGCTGACAGTCAGGCATCTATTTGCTGTGATGTCAGACTGTTATTGCTTCTCTATCACCACCGATAATCAGTTAATCACCTGTCACATGACAGGCGCAAATACAGTTCCAGTAATTATTATGATATAACAACTCTGCTTTACCCAAATACGGCTTAAAGTATTTGGCAAAGGACAAGTCATGACACAAAGACAAGTTCATGAAACCAAAAACTCTCACACTGCAGGCTTACTTGTTGTTCCTAGAGTATTTAAAAGTAGAATGGGAGGCAGAGCCTTCAGTTTTCAGGCCCCTCTTCTGTGGAACCAGCTTCCAGTTTGGATTCAGGAGACAGACACTATCTCTACTTTCAAGATTAGGCTTCAAACTTTCCTTTTTGCTAAAGCATATAGTTAGGGCTGGACCAGGTGACCCTGAATCCTCCCTTAGTGATTTGGTGCTATTTTGGCACAGAAATTGCTGTTGCATTTGTCTTTATGGTGTGCCAGAACTAGCTAGCAAAATGTGAGCAAAATCCAGTCTGATTTACAGAAAATTAAAATAAAAGGTGCAGATTTGTTACACTTATTTCTTATAAAATGTAGTTTGCTTTTCATCTCAGTCGCAGTTATAGACAGCCACAGTAGACAGCTGGGGAAAGTAAGCAAACCTCTGTTGTCATCGTCACCAAAAGTTGCTTGGAGTCAGGCGTTCCACTTAAGGAGATGAGATGTGTGGATTAGAGCTATCCCTCTCTAAAAACAAAGTCTGGATGCAAATTTTTGGATCATTGATCAACCTCCAAAAGAACTTTTGTATGAACATCAGGCTCGAATGCTTTGCTAAAAAATATACTTAAGGAAAAAGTTTTGAATCCGAGTTAAAAGTTCACAAGTGCACGAGTAATGAAGCTTCTTCAGCTTCATGCATTCCAGTATGTGCTTTAATTGCAAGTGTATGTGGAAAGAAATGAAACCATGTGTCAGACGACTCCATCAGGCTCACCAGGAAGGGAGGAGTGTGAAAGAAACTGAGGTCTTGTTGAGTTTGCCAGCAAACAGGTTAGCTTCACAAAGTCTGTCACCCTGGCAACTGACCTGGGATTTAAGTTAGCTCTACTTCTTTCAGTAAACTGCTTCTGCTTTCTGGAACAGGTCCAAGCAAAGGCTGGTGGGTGAAAAACAGAAACGAACAAATCTCCTGAGCTACCCCCTCATTTCTTTGTATTTCACTTCCAAGGAGCCAGACTTTCTTGTAATGTGTTAAAAAGTGGCCTCGAGCAACAGTTCTCCAGTTTTCTGAAGGTCTTTCAAAATGTTCTTTGGACATCGGCTGCTTTTTTACTGATTTTCAGTCCAGACCTCGTTCCTCATTTGCAGAGGAATGTCTTTTGTTTGTTAAGCCATTTACTGACCCATAAATCATTCAAGTAAAAACAGAAAGAAAAGCACCTAACAAAGGGTGAAAATGTGAAAACTTACAAGAAATCAATTTTAAATTGAAAAACATATCATTTGTTCCCATTTTTAGATGATTCTACAGAAAATGACAAACATTGCACAATGTCACAGAAATAAAATAGTATTTTTGCACCAACGAGGTGATTCCCAAAGAGCTGTTAGCAGAAAACTGAACAAGGGGAGGACAAAAGAAGACGCAGCTGGCCTAAAAACTATCTGCAGTAGATACATCTGGACCGTCAGCTGATTCAATTCAATTTTATTTTATTTTATTTTATTTTATTTTATTTTATTTTATTTTATTTTATTTTATTTTATTTTATTTTATTTTATTTTATTTTATTTTATTTATAACAATTGCCCCAAGGTGCTTTACACTGTAAGGTAAAGACAATAATACAGAGAAAACCCAACAAGCAACCAACCTCCTCTGAGCAAACACTTAGCAACAGTTGGAAGGAAAAACTCCCTTTTAACAGGAAGAAACCTCCCACAGAACCAGGCTCATGGAGGAGCGGCTGCCTGCACGACCAGTCGTTGAGGGGAGGGAAACGGGAAAAAGACACCTTGACCCGTCGTAAAGAAGGAAACGGAGAAAATGCTGAGGTATGCCACATTACACAAGAACTGGTCTTAAAATCATCCCCCCACAGTCCAAAGACATGCGGTTAGTGGGGATAGGTTAATTGGAAACTCTAAATTGCCCATAGGTGTGAATGCAGAAGTGAATGTGAGTGCAAATGGTTGTCTGTGTCTATCTGTTAGCCCTGCGACAGACTGGCAACCTGTCCAGGGTGTACCCTGCATCTCGCTCCAAGACAGATGGGCTCCAGCCTCCCCAGGCAGTCATACCAAATATTGACTTGTGTGTTTGTTAGAATTGTACAAACTCTGTTTTTCATTGCATTCTTCTCATTTATTTCACCTATTTCCCATTTTCCTAGTAAAACATAAAAAAATGAGGACTGGCCATACAGAATTCTTTTCTTAATACTCGGTTAAATATTACCTAAACAGCCCTGCATGATGAAGCAGGCCAGTCCAACAACAACAACAGAGATAAGAGCCCGAGAAAGACAGAGGAAAAAAACACAGGTAAAGGATATGACTAATAATGGACAGGTAAACCTAACCAGATCCTAATAGGGGCAGGAAATGAACAAAGTAGGAAGTATAAACACAGAAAGCCTCATGAGGAACTAATCTTCAAAATAAAACAGGAAGCAAACTGAAGAGCAGATATGTAGAAGCTGAAGAGGCTGAGAAACACAGGGACAATACAAAATAACTATTAAGAGTTACAGCCAGCAATAAACAAGAGATATGGCAAAGATTATGATAAAGAGAGTCATTTCAGTTTTTCTTTCTGCTGCTGCGTTTCTAGGAAGCCCCTGTTAACAGCTGAACATGAATTGAAACTGAGCAGAAGTCCTTATCTGTGTCTGTGTGTGAGGAAGTTGAAATATGTAGCTGGCTTCCTGCTGCAGACACTATTTCAAAGAAGGCTGACCAATCTACACCGAGCAAAGGAAGAGATGTAAAGATGCAAAAGCCCAAATCTGATGAGGTTAAAATGGTTAAACTTTACAAAGTCTTTAAATAGTTTAAGAAAAGTCACGAAATATTAATCTCCCAGGAATCCTAGAGGATGCTGTGGTATGTAGATCACAACACTGACATTAAAACAAACAGGAAGCATCAGCGTATTTCAGTACATTGCTCTTCCCTGGATTCAGCTGGATTCCCAAACTAGTAAAGCTGTTTTCCTGACTTGCTTGCGTTTTGTCTATTTGCATGTGTTCTTTCCAATTTCAGAGTGTCGAGCTTTCTAAGCCACCCTATATAAAACATTTGCATCCAAAACAAATAAGGGGAATTCTTCTCCAGAACTTCGAATGGTGATGATGCAAGTCACTGTTTACTGTATGCAAGTGCTACCATTCAGTCAGCTCTCCAGTCTAAAGGCCCAACACAGATTCAATGAGACTGAAAACAAACTGTACCGTTATGAAAATGAAAACTCACAGCGCTCATAAAAGACAATGAAACAAACCCAAACCCATGTCTGAAACATTTAGCCTAACCAACAGTCCAGAAATGTGAAAAAGTGTTAACTCTTCTTCACATTTCAACAAACAAACTGTTCCTAAAGAAATTAAGTATTTATGTTTTATAATTTGATTAAATAAAACACATTAGAAAAGTAGCTTTGTGTACTCATACATTAATAACTGTGGCAGTGATTCGAACCTCCTGAGGGAGTGGCAGGTAGAGCGTGTCTTATTTAAACCTTTAACAAATTGGCTCTTCTGTTGTATTTGCTGTCCAAGCGCGTGGAGTCAGCATGCAAAGATGTGAAAGTCTTCATCAGGTCCTTCATCAGAAAAGATTGTGCCTCTGGCGGGAGATTAAAAGCTATTCAAATGATTTCAAAGTAATGGTTACGAAGCTCATCTGTCGTTGGATTCAAATATGTCAGGACAAGAGCAAAAAGAGTCTCCGAGGACATCGAGGATATGCGATTAAGTGACGTGAATGTCAGATAGAAAAGCACTTGTATAGAAAATGAAGTGCATGTGTGAATCTGTGTGAATGGGTGAACGAGTCAAGTTGTATTTAGGCAACACGTATCTCTCTCCCTCCAGTGTGTCGAACCACTGCTGACCCGCTTTCTGCCATCTCCCTCGGTTCTGTCTCTTCCTATCGCTCCAGTCGCTCATGTGGCGTGCACGTCTATTTCCTTTTAATTAAACCATAACTCTCAGCTCTTCGTGGATCAGTGACATCTGCTAAAGCAGTTATCCATTCGTTAAGGCCACAGAGGTCACAGCGAAAGGTCAACTGCCTCTGTGCTCTTTATGAAACAGATGGGAGTGGCTCTGCTCTTTAAACTGCATCGATTACAAGATGAGTTTTTTGTCTTTCGTTTTTTTTTTTATGTTGAAATAATTCATAGCTTCACACAGTGATCTGTAAGTTATGCTTCCATCTGCTTTATTATATTAGGTCTGTTGTAGAGACCTCTTTTATCTCAGCCTCTAAATAGGAGCATTTGATCATTTCTTGCATAACCAGCAGAGTCGAATATGTTCTTTATATCCTGCAGCTCTGCTGCTCTCTCACTCTCATCGTCTGTTTCTCACTGATTTTGTCAGGACCTGCAGATCTTACACCAGCTGCTGAAATCAGGCTGTAAACATAGTTTCTTCTGTAAAGTCTCTTGGGCTTGAACACAAAGCATATACAAAAGATGGCTACAGCCCTTGTTATAGCGCTCACTGATTTCTAGACTTTGTATTCTGATGCCCACAGTTATCATTTTGACCACTGCAATGTTCCTGTTCTGGAGCCAGAAGTGACCATGTTTGGGCAAGACCCAAGCAGCGCCGTCTGACACTGCGGCGTCGGTATTACAGAGGAACATGAACAGTAAATGTGACTCCATACAGCACGGCGCAGTAATGTATTGCGAACGTAGCCTATGTGCACTGTGTGAGTGGTGGTAACCACTGCATAGCTAAGATCTACCCCTCAGAAGGCACGGGGTGAATATGTAATAAAGCAACAGACCTTTCAGCCCAATTCTATTTTTTTTATGCATAATCCATCATTTAAAATGTAATCAAATGAACAATTCTCTTTTTAAAACTTGTTTTATTAGTTTTAATTTTTTAACTTTATGCACATTGCGTCAAGCAAAAGTTAAATTATATGCAACAGTCTTTGACTTGAAGAAATTGTTTAACATTTAAACCTATTTTCTGCATATATTTATATGCTATTCCAGCATATAAAATAAAATAATGTTTTGTCTTTACACTCACTCTTTCAAATAGATGCGAGTAAAATAAATTAAATTAAAGACTCAGCAGCTCTGAGTCCTGTCGCTCTTAAATCTATTGTCAGCTGTTTAGCAGGGGTGGAGCGGGTGGAGGTTTGCCCACAGTGGTCATGTCAGTGGGGGGATCCGGGGGTTCCTCTGTGAGTGTCACATTCCTGTGGCAGCGTGCTCGCTGCTCGCTCAGATTTGAAGTTTAATTTTTCGCTGTAGAAAGTTTTCTTCCCACGCTGAGTGTCCAGCGGACGCTGATGTTTTTGTCACTTTTTACGGAATCAAACTTAAAGTAATATAAGTACGTCCACACTTTAAACGTTGCACGGTCGTACTCTCTCCTGCACTCCATATTATCCACTGGTGATCTGCACACGTCTGTTGCTGCCACGGGCGTACGTCATTGTCATGAGACACTCTCACACACAGTTTAGTAACGCAGCGTGCTTACAGGAAAGTAACAGTAATCTAATTACTTTTTGGCAATAGTAATCTCTTACATTACTCGTTACTTGAAAAAAGTAATCAGATTACAGTTACGTGTCACTTGTAACGCGTTACTGCCCATCTCTGCTTGGGTGCATGAGTAGTGTATCTGGAAAGTGTCTTTGGAACAAGAGTTTGGGGTTCAAATCCTGACCAGGGCATAAATCTAATAAGAGTCTTTAGGATGAAGCATACCGGTTTGGACGCTGCCTGGATTAAAAAGGTCTGTGTCAGTTTTTGAGTAAGTAAGATGTACTGATGAGAAGCAAGCTATTGGAATGAGTATATGCAATGTGGATGGATGGATAATTTTTCAATACTGAACAGATAATGCTACGTTTTTTGGGATGCATCACACAGCTGGGAAAATGATGTCCATGCTGCCTAATGTGGGCCTAGTCGGATCGTGCAGACAGGGACAGAGGTTGTTGCTTGACACATGAGTGTAGTGTACATGAATGCTCAACATTTTCAGGTGCATTAAAATGCTTGCCTGTGTGGAAAATGTTGGCGTCTCAATGCACTGCTTAAATACTCCGGTCGTGTAGGTAACTTTCTTGTATATTCCCCAATCTGTCATGCGTGGGCTGATCAGATTACCCAAAAAAAGAAAAGAAAAAGAAAAAAGAAATGGGGGCAAACGCTGTGTTTATGTGACATAACGCTGGACATGTTAGCAATACTAGCATGCTATGCTAACATAAAGATAAACTAAAGTATGGTCTTTATATGCTCCTGTATTCTCTTCTATTTCAGTTATTTCAGTTGCATTTCTGTCTGGTAATCATCGCTGGGTTTTAATAGGGATGAATCCATACATTGTTGTATGTTTTATTAGCCATATCTGACAATTTTAGCATTTTTTCAGCCAGCTATGATGTGCTCTGCTGCTCCGTGCCATTTTTTTGCCTTGTGTGAAACTGTAGAGTCAAAAACTGCATTTGCCAGTATAAACTGCTGATTCATTTCTTTGTGATCGTTTCCATCTTATTTATTAAAAACTGCAAACCTTAGACTTTTGGTGACTTTCCCATTAGACCGACTGTATTGCTTCCTTCACATGCACCAGTAAAAGTCAAAAAAGTGGACATCCTGCAGAGCCGGTGAAATGTGGGACACTGTCTTGATATATGGGGGCACGGGGACAAAGGCATAAAAATCCTGTGTAGTCCCACATAAGGAGGGACATCTGATCATCCCGGTCATGTGTTAGTCAGCATGGGTAGGTAGTTGCTTCAGTTACTCACCTGAAAGCTGAGACTAGTTTAACTCTTTCCTGCTTTGCCTGTTGTTGTTTGAGTTTGCCGAATCTTATTGACAATCTGCGGTTTCTGTCCATCACATCGCTGATACCATCGTCCTGTCTGCATGTGGTTAATTACACTCATGTATCCACATTTCTCCGTAGTTGTTTTGCTACTTCATGAAAATAATTCTTCTTCTCCCGTTTAGTTTTTTTTGTCTTTAGTTTAAGAAACTACTGGAATCGTGTGAATCCCCCTCGTTTTCCAGAGTAAAGAAGTTGAAGACCGTTTGGTGACTCTGGGCTCGTAGCTAGTCTTGTAGGATGAAAAATTACAGCCAATTTGCACACTGCTTATGTAACATAGTAAAGTACTGCACCTAGTTACACCTGTGTTTGACAAGGTCACTTCATCTATACGAGCAAGCGCAGAAGAGCGGATAAAGCTGAGAAATTCAGTCTTTCCGAGTATGCGGTGTGTGGCTTCTTTTTTTTCTAACTTGGTAGTCAAATGATAGATTTCCCACACAGTCACTCGACAGTGACGCTTTTACCATATAGGGACTCAGCTCAGAGGACGGGGCAGAGGGTAAAGGGAAACGAAGTCCAACATGCAAAAGTCAAGCCATATGTTGCATGCAATTTTTTTGTCCCCTTGAAAGGTCTGCTTGCCTTGTGGAACCGGTCTTCTTCTTCTTCTGCTTTTTCACAAGGTTAAACTTTACAGTGAAACCGGCAAGCAGAAGTCGCCACATAAAAGACTCAGCAGCATCCTGATTCTCTCAGAATGAATCGAGAGCTGCTGCAGAGACCAGAATGCACTGAAATGAGGAAGCTTATTGTAATTGCAATGAGATACGATTCTTTGTTAATGTGTAGGTATATTAGCCTGGTGTTAACGGAAATACTCACATAAGTGACATTTTTGCCAAGGTGTCACTTCTCTGACAGCTTTGAGCTGGCACATTGTGGTCCGTGCACACACGCACAGGAAGCTGTCAGAAACAAACCAAAATCTCATTCAAATGCTTTGGTGGTACACACATGCAAAGCAATCAAGAAGAGGGGACTGTTTGCACGGCAAGACCCGGTAAACACACAGTTCCCCTTTGTGTTTAAACCTCAACAGAAAACCTCTTCGGGTGACGATTGTTTCCTGCTTGTATGAATGAAAACTTCATGGGAGCGCTCTAACCTCTGCACAAAGTACAAGTGACTCCAACAAGTGCAGAACAGCAGATAAAGTTGAGAATTTCAGTCTTTGCGAGTGTACAGTGTGTGGCTTCTTTTTTTCTAACTTGGTAGTCAAATGATAGATTTCCCGTGCAGTCACTCGACAGTGACGCTTTTACCTTATAGGGACTCAGCTCAGAGGACGGGGTAGAGGTTAAAGGGAAAAGAAAAGAAGAACTAATGAGGCTCACTTCTCAAGTCTGAGCTTGCTGACAGCTGAATCAGTACAGATGAGTGAACACGCAGGCTGCCAGAGATAGCGATCAAGCCATGTTTTTCTTTTTTTATTGGAATGTGTGCAAATACATGAACTGTGTGTTTTGCTGGTTCTGTTCGTACCTGCTTGAGGTATGAGGCGGACGAAGTATGACAAATGAGGAAACAAAACGGAAAATAAAAAGAGCAAAGATTATAAATTGTAATTGGTGTGGTTGTACCTGCAGGCCCTACAGCTCAGCGCTCTCTGAAATCACTCTTTATGTTTTAACTCAGAGGTCAGAGTGACCTGATCCAGCTGTAACTATTGGCTTTATTAAAAAGGAACGTTTTAATCTTCAAATAGTGATCAATGGTGGGTCAACGACCCTCTTAAGGGACAACTCCCACTAGGGTTTAAATACCAGGGACTCTCCACCATTTGGTCTAAGAACCGAAGAAGCTTCTCGGATGAAAAGTGAAACATTTCTTCAAGAAACTTAAAGAAGTCCAGCCCCTTAGATCTAATCTTCAAAGTACAGAAACTGGGAGCTGGTTCCAAAGGAGAGGGGCCTGTCTCGTATTCTACTTTTAGACCCAACAGCAGCTTGTGAGACTTAAAAACACTGAACTTTTGTGTATGTGCCAAAACTGCAGTTCCTCTAATGGCCACTTGAGGCTCCAAAACAGATGTAAGACTTCCCATGGATTCCCATGTTAAAATGCCCACCTTCACAGCATCAAAACGTCCATTTACAGCCTGGTACAAAATTTGTTTTTGGTCTCTTTGGATATTTTTTCCCTTTATTGTTTTTCTACTCAATGTTTTTGTGCCTTTTGGAGCATTTGTGATGTAATTATTTGACAGACAGCCTCTCCGAGCAGTTATTGCTTCAGTTACAGTATCAACTTTGGAAATTACTGGACTGGACTTGTATATTTGTGTGTGTGTGTGTGTGTGTGTGTGTGTGTGTGTGTGTGTGTGTGTGTGTGTGTGTGTGTGTGTGTGTGTGTGTGAGCCTAACCATAACTTTTATGGCGCTGCACAGGTGAACAACAACAGTCAGTTTGGGTAAAATGAAAACTTCGGTCAACATATGAACACCAAACTGTTAAAAAAGAAAAGCCCACTACTATCACGCCCATCCCCTTTAGCCCAATGAGGCCTGCTCTGTCTTATTGTTCCTCTTTGGCAGGATTGTCATTTGGTACGAACCACTAACAGCCACGAGTTTACAGAGAAAGTGTACAGATTTGTTTGATACTCAGTTCAGGAGAAATGAGAAGTGCGAGCCATAAACTGTGACTTTATGTTCAGCTTGTTTCGTTAAACTACAACACATTCTCATCCCACGGCGTAACATACCGTCGCATGTGACAAATGGTTGGTTTGTTACACGTTGGGAATAAGAATGCTCTGACGCAGACTGAGACTTACTGACTTAAACAGGTTGTACTGAAACAAATGAGTACATGAAGTGATTTTGCTTAAGCAAATGACTTTTTTTAATCAAATACGTCATTGTTTATATTATCATATGACCCAGGCCTACAAACTCTCCTGATCCTGCATCATGTTGAATGGCTGTATATTATATTTAATATATTTCTATAAGAATCAATCACAAAAACTCTTTTAGGTTCAGGAAGATATTTCTGAAAACTTTCCAAAAGACAGTTATTCCTGCAGCTTTGCTGTCTGTGTTTGTGCTTCTGTTGTGCATAACAGTACACAATCTTCATGGCCTTCGCACAATTAAAAGTAGTATTTTTCTTTGCAGATTGCTGCCTTAAATAGCTGCTGTATAAATTCTAAACAAGGCTTGGACTTTGCCACTGTTCCCTTTATTAGAGGATTATTTAGAGAACTCTGTCTGCACTGTTGTGTTGAAACACAATAAAGAATGATGCAATACACATGTTGTAAGCTACACAAGCTTAAAACTCTAACATGGTGAATACACAGTCCTACTTGACCGATCAGCTACAGCTACAGCGGATATAGTACAGTTTTTGGTTTCCCCTGTAGAAACCTGGATCATGTTGTCCACATAAAGAGCCAGCTATAATGTTTAATCCAGTTATCAAAAATGGAGCCTTCCAATACATCTACAATCCTTCTTCTTGGAGCTTCTTGGATATTCTAGAAAGTTTGAGACCACTTATTAGAACCTTTAAGCGAGTGTGTACATATGGACTGGAGAAAATACAAAATAATTCAAACTTGTCCACAGTTAAAGTACAAAGAACATAAAGATTATTTGAATTTATAATTATTTATAACTAAGTAATTAATGCATATATGTTTATTTGTAAGAGTCTTCCTGATAGAAGTTCACCCCAAAATCAAACTTCTCTTTCCAAACATCATGACTTTAAAAAGATCCACAGACCCTGTTAACTTTGAAGTACAAACTATTTTCTTCCTGCTGAACTACACCCACCTAGAAAGAAGCTCGCCCTCACAGACGTTACACAAGTAGGCGTCTCCCTCGGCTGAGCTGTAATGTGAGCTTGTTACATGCTTCCTTTGATTGGTCGATGTAGAGACTAGAAAGCAAATGCTTCCTACTTGAAACTGCTCACACCATGGTTTTTGGAATTTTTTTTCCTGTTCTTGAGAAACCCAGACACAGTTTCTGTGTCGCTGCTGAGCTTTCCCAAATGTGCTTTTTGCAACTTTAAACACTTTATGGCAGGTGCCATCAAGTTCCACTACAGTCAACAGAAGTTCACACTGTGAATGTGTGTGGGTAAGTCTTTACTGTGAAGTAGAGCAATGCAGAATCAAGCAGACATGAGAGCAAAATTGCAGAAAGACTAAGAATCTGGAAGGTGTGGTTCTAGGACTAAGGAGAAGCCTGGAGGCAGTGAGGTTCAAATTCAGATGGAGGCAGGTGGAGGTCCAAGAGAAAATGTACCTAAGAAGCCCTTTTGCTATTTTGCTGAGCTTCAGATGAGTGATGATAACTCCATTTAGTATTCGTACTACCAAAACTTGACTGAGTCATTCAGGTTTATGACCCAGTTGTCTGTGCCTTTATTGCAGTGGATGCACTCCGGTAGCTCCAGGGTTGGTCTCCTAACTCGCAGGTTCTTCTTATACTGCACTCTCTGCTTTGCCACCATATCCTGTTTATGTGACGCAAGCAGATGGCAACGCGTCACCTTCATATTCAAAAGTGCCTGCTTTCCTGCAAGCCCTCATTACAATGCAACACACCCAACTCAGAGCACTCACACAGCAAATCTTATGCCCTTAAAAGGCATTTTTCCAACTGCCTGCTGTTTCTGCAGAGGACCTTCCCGTCTCTCTTTAGTTACTCTTGTGGCCCCTCTACTGGTGAAAGAGGGGATGAGAGCATGAAAACAATACAAGCTTTTTGTGAGGGCTGTACTGTGTATGAGTCACACATTCAGGTTTGAGACAAAAGTAAGAAAACTGGATAATAAATTACTATTTGTTTCAGTTTTTCAGAAAGAGGGAAACTACAGAAACTACAGAATGAGTTTTCTTTAAAAAAAAATATCCTTGAGATATTATTTACCAGACCTTTGTATCATTCACTTTGTGGGTATTTTGAGAGTTTAGAATCTCTTTGTAGTTGTTTTTATTCTTCCTTTTTTTTTGTCTTTATGGGATTGATTAATAGTTGTTTTGTGTCTTGTCATCGAGCCGTGTTACTTCATGTATATTCTAAAAATCAGGAGCCCTCTGATGTGACGGGCCCCAGGATCTGTGTTCTGTAATCCATTCATGTAAGAGTGTGCTGAAAGAAATGAGATATGATGCAAGCCTCTTTATGTGGTATTACAAAGTCTTTCATTTGATCATTTGATAAAGTCACATTCACAGCAATCTCCTGCCTATGAAATTATGAAGTTTTTTTCAAGGATAAATATAACCTTCATTGGATATTTAAAAAAAAACCAAAACTCCACAGATAGTTTTTCGTAATGCTACAGATTTTAACTTTATCATTTCATATGCACATATGATAAATACCTGCTAAAAATAAATGTTTCAATATTATCATACCCATGTCAGTTTATGTAAATATTTAAAAAAAAAAAGATGTGCGTCGTACAAATTGCTCGAACAGTATTTATAGTATACCATTTATTTTTGAGTATATAGTATTATCTATCTGATAATCATGTTCAGAAATATTGTATGAATACAACTGGTATTCTGGTATTTCAGTATTGTACCTGTTACGTTTTGAACGCACCCAGGCTACTCACGCGCATTGTCTCCGCCCCCTCCCTGAAGCGCGTGGACATTTCGCTCTTTCATTGGCTGTTGTTCCTGTAAGACCCGGAAGTTTTGCTGTCACAGGATGGAAAGCTTTTAGCAGCTGTTTCATTCAAAGGTTAGCGCCTCACAGACACATTTAATGTCATTGTCGGAGACCGCGATGCATAACATCTGTCTTCGTTAATCAAACACGACGTTTTCGGTGAAGGATAATCATGAAGCAGTGCTGGGCTCTGTTACTGTAACCCCAGCCTTCATCCAGGTGTCAGCTAACCACTGATGAAAAGTAGCCTGGCTAGCTTCGTTTTAAACGCTCTTAAATCATCTCTGTGTGTATGTTTAGACTAGCCAAGGACTCCTCTAATCATCGGGTGGAAAAAATATCCTGTCAATGCAGTGATAAAGAGTAATTTTAAACTCCTTCCCGCGTGTATCTGCGATTCCTGAATCCAAACAAAGATGGCTGCGTCCACAGAAAGCAGTTAAAACTGTCGCCGGTTACTCAGTGAAGCTGCTGTTGTTTATTCTCGGATGGTTGGATTAGTTTTTCGGGAATCTAGAAACGCCTTCAGAAAGACAAAGATCTTAAACGTGTTTTCAGGCATCAGCAGCTGATTAAGACAGAGAAAAAAAGCCACATGTAAATCCATCCGTTCATGTGTGCTGGACTACATTATAAAAACTAGCGTTTCTGCTGTTGTGTCCTTTCCATTCATATTCATCGGAGGGGCATAATATGCAGGCCACTATAGAGTCACCACTAAATGATAAAGCTTAATCAGCACTGGGAGTGCAACGTATTCACTGCTGAGCCAGTTAGTGGCCCCACAGTGGCGTTTACACATCTGCCTAACCAGAAGAGATCTCAGGAGGAGCTGCTGTAGTGAAGCAGCTGAACATAATGTTTTATTAATCAATGCTGCTGCTCATTGTGTCCCAAAGCCCTGCAAACCTGGTTCCAGACATGCCTGTTACAGGTCTCGATATTCACTGTTCAGGGGTCATTCTGGTTAGAATGAACTAGGAGCTTGCCAAGTCCCCTCACGCCACCATGGGTAGTCTGCCCCCTTCTGTGATGCCTCTGAAGACTGAGCCCATAAATTCTCCAGAAAGTGTTTAATGAGGTGGCTTCATAAGGGAGCAGAGTATGATTTTCCCTTAGACTTCTATGCAACCAAAACTCTTTTTGCAACCATGGGAGTCGCCCCCTGCCACCTTTGCAGGTGCACATTGGCTTCACTTTTTAGGCCACAGATGTTGAACTCCAGGCCTCAAGGGCCGGTGTCCTGCAGGTTTTAGATGTGTCCTTGATGCAACACAGCTGATTTAAATGGGTAAATGACCTCCTCAACATGTCTTGAATTTCTCCAGAGGCCTGGTAATGAACTAATTATTTGGTTCAGGTGTGTTGACCCAGGGTGAGATCTAAAACCTGCAGGACACCGGCCCTCGAGGCCTGGAGTTCAACACCCCTGTTTTAGGCCTAGCTACATTTTAGTCTTTGGTACAATATGTATTTTTTTAAATTTCTAAACTTGATTAATTTGCTTGGAATACAGGAAGTTTTATAAATTTATCATCAAATTTTTTTTCATTTTAACTTCTTTAACTAAGTCCATAAACTCATCACAAAGTTTAGCTTCTTTGACTTTTAGCCCTGTGACTGACTGGTGACCTGTCAGGGTGTACCCCGCCTCTCGCCCAGTGGTTAAAAAAATAGCTGTTGCTCCTGTTTTCATTGATATCGATTTATCTTTAGGTTAGTTCAAGTGTAATGTTGCTTTGCTAGTCTTTGCTTTGAATCAGATTGCCTGGCAGTACGTACACACAATGATGATTTGCATTCTGCTGTACTTTGTGTGTGACTGCAGAACATCATGGGTAATGCTGAGAGTGTGGTGGTGCAGAAGCGGCTGGCCCGTTTCCGTCCCGAGGAGCGACCTGTGGTCGAGGGGGTTTTTGACAAGCTCCAGGGTGCTGGGGCCACCGCAGGGAAGACCATAACGCTGGAGATGCTGCAGGTGTGGCTGTGGAAGCAGTACTAAATATTTTCAAAATAAGACTTAAAAGTGTGTCAGCAGATGGAACAGGTAAAAGCCTGAATAATAGTTTCTAAATGTAATATCACGACTTCATTACATCAGGTTTCACATTTTTTAGGCAGTCCAGTTTTCCATTTGCACATCTACAAGCTTTTCCTATCAGGCAGGATTTGTTTTTGTGACTATGATGCTTTCAGTACTTGCTGTAGAGGTGCTTTCTGTCACCGGGTTTCTTTAAACCTTTCTCCCAGTCGTCAGTGGGCAGCATGGCAACGGACTCCATGGTGAGGAGGGTCTACCAGTGCATGTCCAGCATCGACCCTGGCCTGGCAGCTCCAGCAGCCTCGGGGAAGGCCAGACACGCCAGCCCCTCTGGAGTCAGCCGAGAGCAGTTGATCGTCTTCCTTGCAGACACCCTACGGGGAACTGCAGAAGAACGTGCCCCCCTCGTCATGGCCATGTCCCAGCATGCGGCAGGGGCGGCAGCGGTTGTCACATGTGAGCAGGTGGTGGAGGTAAGTAGAGTGTAGTGTTGGTTTCTGCAGCACTTGACGTCTGTGTTTCTTACAGCACTCCTGCTCTTTCACCAAAGTTCCTCCAGGACCTGGTCTCTGCTGTAGTTCAGATTTTGGTCCACAGAGGACGCCTGCAGGGCTGGAAGCCAGAGAGGATGGGTGACGTCTCCCTGGGTGTAAAACTCCTGGCAGAGCAGATGTGCTCTGAGCTCAAACCATCAGGTAGAGCTGATTTGGAAGTTCTTGAATATTTTAGACACTCTGACTTCTACTTCTCCCACTTAATCTACTTTGAATCTACTACTTCCCTTTTTCTCATTAGATGAGGGGGCTTGTGATGTTTCCTGTCTGGAAGACTGGATCTTCAGGGTACAGCAGGTGTCACAGTACCTGGAGCTGCTGGTAGCTGAGGGACTGAGTGTGTCTTTGAGTGGCCGGCCAGCCCCGACGCTGCTGCCCCCCTGCAGGGAGACGCCTTGGAATGAACTGAAGTGTCTACTGGACCTCCCCAGCCTCATGTTTCTGGCTCCTCAGGTCAGTATGTACCAACATATTTTTTTTTTGGTTTGTTTTTTCATGGAGTCAAAAAAAAACCCCCAAAAAACCTTTCAGACACCCTGAAACATTTTGGTGTTACACTTCTGTTTTCGGTCTCACAGAGAAAGAAAAGCAGCATTACTTAGTCTGGTTATGAAGCTGAACCTGTGCTTTAGTGCTTCATTTATACCTGAGAGTGAACACCTCACAGTCCTTCCTAAAAGTTAACAGACGAGTCTCATCAGAAGTTACCGCCTGCTTAATGAGAACTTAGTTGTGTTACTGCAGTGTAAACAGCAAACATATAAACTGTATTCAGGTGCTCTAGTTTTTAGAAACGCGGCGATCCAGATGATTCTAGTTCCAACATGAGACCTACACCTTGACATCAGTTATCTGGTGTGGCATTAATAAGCTGTTTCTCGGTGTGAAGATGACAAATCTTTCCTTTATTTGAATAGAATAGAATAGAATAGAATAGCCTTTTATTGTACATGTATGTACACAGCACATGTACAACGAAGTGTAAATCTGTAGCTACACTCGCAGTGTAACATATGCATGTTCAGTAAGTAGATCTTTTTACTGCACAGGTGTCGAACTCCAGGCCTGGAGGGCCGGTGTCCTGCAGGTTTTAGATGTGTCCTCGAACCAACACAGCTGATTTAAATGGCTAAATGACCTCCTCAACATGTCTTGAAGTTCTCCAGAGGCCTGGGAATGAACTAATCATCTGATTCAGGTGTGCTGACCCAGGGTGAGATCTAAAACCTGCAGGACACCGGCCCTCGAGGCCTGGAGTTGGACACCCCTGTTTTACTGGCTGCACCTGAAGTGGTCTGTACAGGTTGGTGCCAAGTAAGAGCAAAAACAAGATGTTATTCTCTCATTTTAGGATTTTTGTCATCCTAAATCAGCAAACTCATATCAAATGTAGCCAAGTGAAATTAACACTCACAAGGCTCCAACTATCCAAAGATGTTTCTCCAAACTTTAATTTTGCTCAGGTTGCTTTTGTCAGTTGGATAATTAACTCTTTAAACTTGCTGACTTGAATAACACAGGTCTGCAACCAAAAAACTGTGTAGGATTTTTTTTGACTGTTTCTTATAGATTTCTACTCACAGAAACCAGGAAAATTATTTTTTAAATCCAATGATGTCAGGTTTTCTTGCAAAACCCCCTCAATTTTTCACTGTAATTAAGTGTACAATTTCCCTTTTTAAACTGAAATCTGGTATCCTATATTGAGTCAAAAAAACATATCCAATAATGATTTCTTACATTGATTTAATATTTCTAAGAGTAAGACTCAAGAGAAATAAAGTGAAAGCATGTTCGGAGGAGAATCAAGAGACGAAGAAAAGGTTTCACAGACAAAAAGGTTAAACATGTAGGAAGGAACAGGTTTTTGTTTCTTTTTTCAATTATAAGAAAAATTATGCATAGTTAATTGTAATAAAATATAGATTTTTTTTCATTGCTGTTGTGCGTTTTTAATGTAAACTCCTCATGTTTTTTTGCAGACCTGTGTAATTAATTTTGTTCATCTGAAAACTAAATTTTTATATTGGTACTTGATGAGTTATGTGATTAAATTCCATGGCAACAGATCTGTCAATGTACCACAGGACACAGCCGAACACGTTTGCCGTCGCCATTCTAATATTTTTTTAAATCAGATGTAACGAGCGAAGGCTTGAGCGAACTGTGAAACTGCAAACTCATTAATGGCCTGTCACACAGAATGTCTTTACCTGCTTAATCCTCTCGTCTTAATTCAGTTCAATTCAATTTTATTTACACAGCACCAAATCACAACAACAGTCCCCTCAAGGCGCTTTAAACTGTAAAGTAGACTCTACAATAATACATACAGAGAAAAACCCAGCAATCATATGACCCCCTATGAGCAAGCACTTTGGCGACAGTGGGAAGGAAAAACTCCCTTTTAACAGGAAGAAACCTCCGGCAGAACCAGGCTCAGGGAGGGGCGGGGCCATCTGCCAGTTGGGGTGATTTTTTTTTTATCATTCTCCTCTTAGACAAGAATGATAAAAAAAAAAAAGTTACAAAATATTATTCATAGTGTGTCATGACAGTGTTTAGAGATCAAATGGGATCGCTGTTTTCTCATAGACTTCCATTAAGGTTTTGCAGTCACATGTTCGCTAATCATGTAACATTAAGTTGCCCGTTTTGCATCTAAGACGCTGTAAGGTCAAGTCACGCAGGGCTTGAGACCGAGCCACCAACCAGGAGCGAGTGTTTGCAGACATGCTGGCATCTTCCATGTTTTGCTGTAATTTTGTTCTTCGTGTTAGTAAAAAAGGAAAAACATTCAAGTGCGAAGTTTAGAGACCAAGACAAGCAAATAGCTCTGACATTTGGCTGCCTCCTTTTTATTCTCTTATTTAAGTCGTTTACAAGCTGTTTTTCTGTTGATTGGAGAAGGAATTACTTGATTAAATATTGCAACTCTAATATGCGTCTCTGGTAGAGTCATGAAAGCTCGGGGTGCTTTCATGTTCAAACAAGGAAAAGCCTTCCTGAAACCATTAAAACAGAAAGTAGCCGCCTACATAGTGTTCCTTGTAATTAACCAGTATCTGTAATCAGAATCAATGAATCGACTAACTATTGCAACACATTTATCACCACCAGCCTGTCAGAATTTTCTCAGATGTCTTGTATTGTGCACATGCACAGCTGTAGCCATGCAGGTGTCTCTGCTTTTACTGATATTGATCACAGGTAAATGTGTAGCTTTAACACTTGGGTGAATACGAGGTCCAAACAGAGATCGATGCAGGTGAAGGAGGCCTGTGTACAGAGAAAAAATGACAAAAGATGCATCACTGTCCAAATATGTACAATAAAAATGTACTCGCTGAATGTGTGTGTGTGTTCTTCTAAACATGGCCGTGCAGAATGGGGAGATTGTGGCTTGCAGCTTTCTCAAGAACTGCTCGCCTGCTCACGAGTGAGCGATTGAAGAAGTTTGTCACAGGAAACCAAAGACAAAAGCAAGTGTGTGAACCTGTCCGGCCATGTGTCTGAGAACTTGTTTGAGCTTCAGACAATCAAAGTCATTAAATGTTGTAAAAGAAATTTGATCAACTCTCATTTTCACACGCCTTCTAAAGGGCCCGTTTGAGGGCTAAGACTTGGTTTTAACTTCTAGGTAGAGTTAGTTTTAGGTTAGGGAGAGGCTGGGAGTGCATTCATTTAAATGAATGTGCCAAGCAGCCGTGCTTTTGTATTTATATACTCTACTACAAACAGAGTGGAGCGGGCAGTAGTCGCTGGCGGGAACCTCCAGGAACAGCCAAAGTATCTCTTTGAGTTGGGTTGGTCAGTGGGTTTGGCACAGCATTTACTCGTGTTTCCAGCAACGCACATGCAGAGTCTGGTGAATAGCTGCGAAGAATAGGGGGAGTGTTAGTGGGATAACAAGCACTAAAAGCACTGAGTCATGCAAAGTGGCGTAACAAGACATTCAGTAATCTGAGTAACAAGAGGGGAACAGGTTCTCCATCACCTTTCAGACACCCGATCCACCTCCTCTGTTGTAGTGTGACTTTTATAATAACAGCAAATCATTCATCGGATGTCACACATATTCTTCCACACCTCACTGTTAATCTTGCCAGTTGCCAGATGGCTACAGCGCCCCCTGGAGGCTTGTGTTTTCCACTCGGCTGCACGGGGAGAGCTTTACCAGGATGGTGGCCGGCCTGATGAAGCGAGGGCCCACCTTGCTGCTTATCAGAGACACCAAGGGCCATGTGTTTGGGGGCTTCGCCTCCCACACCTGGGAGGTCAAACCTCAGTTTCAGGGTATGTATGTCTGTATGACTTACACACCACAGATAAACTCTAATGCCCCCACTGCAAAAGAGCTGAAGTCCACCTGTTACACTCATCTTTATTCTTGCACTGTATTTGAGTAGCTTTGCATGATTCACAGCTCGAAATGATCCTTCTTTAAGTGGTATTGTCTTCTTTGATGAAGCCGCTCAGGGAGAATTTAACTGTGTGGTGATTTGGGGAGTTTATGTAGAGTCATATAAAGGGACAGATGCATATATGATTTTGGCACGATGTTACTTCATTAATGTCATTTTTTTCTCCAAGCTTTCCTGTTCCCTCTCCAATGTAAAAAAGGCAAAAGGCCTCCTCCCACAACGTGAATATTTTAATATTTTATTCTAACATTTAGCCAAGTGAAATAAATCATTCTGATTGTGGTCCTCCAAGAAAGGACCGCACAACTCACAGTGACCTGTTTTTGAGAGCTGCTGGCACTGTCATAAAACCAAGTAATACATCCAGATTCAAAAGAAAAATCAATGAATGTTTAATTTTGTTTCACGGATACGACTCATACCTTTCTGTTGCACAGCTTTGAGCGTGAGACTGAGTGGCCGAGCAGGAAGTTACGTTTTTTGAAAGAAAACTAAAAGTTCTTTGATGTTGTGGTTTAGACACGATTCACATGAAAGAAGCTACACATAAAAAGTTTGTTTGTAGCTGAATTTCTTCATCTTTCTGAAGCCCCTGTTCTCTAGTCTAGAAAAGAATATATTAGAATCACCAGTTTTGCACATTAAGCGTGATTTAGACGTTTGTGGGAGATCTACATCGTAACTTAAGATGTAACCTCTCTTACACCACACCATGACTTTCCACACCATCCAGTCAGAAGGTATGATGGCGATTTCTCTCTCAAGTATATTTCATTCATTAGAATTACATTTCAGTGCATTGACTCACCTGATTTTGCAGGTCTTTGCTCCCTACTGCTGTCAGACTCCACAGCTGACCAAACACACACATCCACATGTGTGGATGTGTGTGTTTGCCACATGTGCAGTAACACTAAGTGCAGTTCTCTTTTCTGACAACGTTGTATTTTACTCAGTTGTATATAGTATTTTTATTCTATTGTATATAGTATTTTATTTTATTCTATTCTATTGTGTACAGTATCTTATTCTTATCATCTTATCCTATTCCAATGTTTTTCTAATTTTTGCTATGTAACTTTGCACTGTCCACTTACTGCTGTAACAAAACAAATTTCCCACGTGTGGGGAAGGTTATCTTATCTTAACTGGACTAATACAATATTTGAAAAAAACACAGTAAATCTAAAAATTATAAAACTTTAAAAAAGCACCTAAGATAATTTTTAAAAATATTTATACATATTTTGTTATACTCCTTTAATATTTTATATGTAAATATATAAAATACATCTCTGCTGGTGTGTGGATTTTAGCATCAAAATGACAATGTGAATTTAATGGGTGCATAACTTTCTCTTTTTACCTGGTAAAACCATTCGAGCCGTGTTACTTGTCATCAGTAAAAAAGCTCCAGAAGGCACCAACATCACACAGAAATTATTTTTTTTAGTCTGCATTTTAAATGTTGTGAATTTGAGCAGTCTGTAGGCCTCGACGCATTTTTGAAGTCTGCATTAATGAGAGGAGCTGCAGTTCTTCGCTCTTCTACATTGGCTTCATTTTTCTGCCCCAGAAGCTGCTGCTCGTTTTGAGCAAAGAGCTCTTAATCAATTGCCGGTTTACTGTTTATGCTTCTGTGCCGTGGCTGCGTTTTAAACGCAAACCCCTCTGAAAGCCGGTGTGCAAAGAACAGCCGCATCCAAGCTTTTGACTCAAAATCGTGTTCTTTCCTATTGATCCTTTGCAGAACTTTTTTTTCTGTGCATATCTTGAGGCATCTGTAAATGTCAAATCACTGAACCATCATTTGGTTTTTCTTTAAGGCGCTCCACAGCAGTAAGTAATCAGATGAGATTTACAGCTCAGTAAAAAATTAACCACAAGAAAGAAAGTGTGTCAGCTCTAATATGTCACACAGCAGGTAGAGACTCATCTGAAAACACAGATGACATGAAACACTGAGGAAGTAACACCACTGGTTTGAATACTGTGGGCTGTCACTTGACTTTCCTCTCACATCTTCATAATTTGTATATTTGTGTGTGTTTGTGTGTGTGTGTGTGTGTGTGTGTGTGTGTGTGTGTGTGTGTGCAGGTGACTCCAGATGCTTCCTGTTCACTGTGAGCCCCAAACTGAGAGTTTATACAGCAACAGGATACAACCAACACTTCATGTACCTCAATCAGAACCAGCAGACCATGCCCAACGGACTGGTGAGACCACACTAGTTCAGCTGGAGAGAACTTATTAATGCAGTTCCTCAGGGCCTGTACTCATCACAGATATCCTCAGACATAACCCTCTTACCTTTACCAGAGCCTTAATATCTTTAGAGAAGCTGTATGTAATTTAGGGAACACAGCAGTCTGTGTAAAAGTGAATTTTAAAAAGCTTTGTTTTTTACCCTTTTATCTAAAAATTCTCCTGAGGTGTGTGCAGAGTATATTGTTTATCTCTGACCTGATGGTAGCAGTGTTGGCTCACTGATCCAACAGCTAAACTCAGAGTGATATAAGTGTGCACCTGTTGGGCTTGTTGTCACAGTGCAATGATGGTGTAGTATCTGGGCTTCAGGTGTAATGTAGAGCTGCACTGTCTTTGACATTTGAGGGTCTACAGATGACAGTAAATAAATAAATCTGGCGATGATGACTCAAATAATTGGACAGCAGAATTAAAAAGAGTAAAAGTCTCGATTTTGTCCAGAATCAGAAGCGTCCCACAAAAGTGCAGGAATATCTCCTGCTGTAATAACATGTGGCTGTGATGTGGTGTAGGTGGCGCTCTGTACCTCATACAAGCAGCTATGTTCAGTCTGACCTGACAAACTAAGCGCATCTTCTGTTCATTTAGAAATCATTTGAACATTTCATAGGTTCCTCAGCACAGACGCAGCAGCTCCTGTCCACGTTTGGACTTCTGTGTTTTGCAGTTGTTTCGGTTTTATTCCACTTGCTCAGTTTTGGTTTCACAGGCGTTTAACTTTGACTTTCACCTGCTGGTTAGATTTCACCATAGAAAAGTACTCAGTTGGTTTCCTGAACACAGCAGCTAAAGAGACTTATTTATTTATTTGCCCCCGAGTGGCCCCAAAAATTCAAATGATTTGTTTTGTGTGACATTTTTGTGTTAATTGACATAAAGATGTGTTGTCTGGTGTTCATCAGGGGATGGGCGGTCAGCACGGCTATTTTGGCCTGTGGCTGGATAGTGACTTTGGCCACGGTCATAGCCGGGCACGACCCAAGTGCACCACGTATGGCAGCCCTCAGCTCTCTGGAGACGAAGACTTTACCCTGGACTCCATGGAAGTGTGGGCTGTGGGAAAACCCCCAGAGCCGGAGGAGGTCAGAGTACTTGTTCAAATTCTTCTATAAACTCGGCAAAATAAAGAACCGTGCTGACCTAGAGTCAGAAGGTTTACACTGGGTGTTAGTCGGTGTACCTGGAGTCAACAATGTGTGGCTGTCTGAACACAAACAGCCAAATAACATCTCAGTCAAATGTTGTGTTTAAAACCAACGGAATACATGTTTGCATTTTGTGTGATTTGGACCTTAACTAAATTTTCTCTTTAGAGCCCATTTTTAGTGTTTGCAGCTTTGATGTCTAATCAAAAGAAAATTGCTCAGATAGTTTTTTCTTTAATGATATGGACTAATCTTGTCTGAAATAAATAAATAAAGGTAATGTTCCTTCCATCCGTCCGTCCATGTGTTGTGGGGGGGAGCAGCCTAAGCAGAGAAATCCTGACCTCCCTCTCCCCAGTCACCTCCTCGGCTTCATCTGGATAAAAACCAAAGCATTCTCAAACCAGCTGAGATATGTGATCCACACCCTGGGGGGCTCGCCCCATAGGCATCGTAGTCCATCCTAGTTAGTTGACTGAACCAGGAGAACAGGCTCTGCTCTGAGATTCCAGGGAAACTTCCTCCACTTCGGTACGCTTCTCTCCATAAAAATTCTGAATCGAATCGGTGACAAAGGGCAGCCCAGGAAAAGTGCAGCACCCACCGAACACAGACCAAACTCTCACTGTGGTTTCACAGAGACCAAATCGCTCATAGCAACCAGCCAGATGGTCCAAACTTCAGAAACGCCCCCCCACAGGATGGAATGCCGACACCACGTGCACGTGTGGATCGGTTGGACAAACTCCCACGCACATTTGAAGCTCTTTCAAATGTTTTCTTTGGACATTGGCGGCTTTTTCTGTCCTCTCCTTGTACCTGATCAATTTCACATTTATGTTTTCTTTAGATTTCTTTCAAATTAAATGCTTAAATGACATCTTTAGGCACTTTGTCACTGGCAGCCTGTCATAAAACACATCATTTGTTCCTATTACTTCTGTTGAATCTACAAGTAATACCAAAGATAGCACAGTTTGACAGAAATAAAATAATATTGTGCAGCAACAAGGTGACTCCCACACAGCTATTAGTCAGGTGGCTTTGTCATAGACACGGGCCTCTTTTAGATCTCTGTTATTCTTATTTCTGCCACGCCCACCACTGTAACCAACAGTCAGTAATTAATATGCACAGAGTACTAACTTTTTGTGCAATTGTATATTGCAATAATAATATATGGAGGTGACAAAATTTCACACAGCAGAATTTGTCTAATGGCACACCCACACTGAGGACTATGTTTTTTATCTGATAGATTTCGTTGCACTCTAATGCTGATCTGTGCATGCACAGAGCATGCACTGCACCACAAGAGCTGCAGCTCTTCTGCATGAACCCGCTGTTTCCTTGAAAAACTGTGTTTTATTTTCTGTGCCTTTTATTTTGCTTTATAGGGTGAGGAGGGCAGAGGTAAGAAGAGCATCCTGGATGTGGATCCAGAGGCCCAGGCCCTGATGGAGATCACAGGGAAGACCATGCACAGTCAGGGCCTCAGAGAACCAGAGGATGACCAGGAGTGACTGTAAACACACCCAGCTATATCGCTTCCATTCATGCCCCACCCCCCCAGTCTACCCAGTTACTAATTCCTAAGTGGATTTAAAGGGAGCTTAAAGGTGGTCTGCACAGTGTGGGTTGTCACCAGTGTGCAGGTTTCAGGCCTGCTTTACGTCAGCGAGAGCACAATGGACGTGTTCACATTTGAGCTGCACTCGTGTGAATTCATTTCATCACTAATAAAAAACACAAAGTGAAGAATCAGAGACGTAGCTTGGAGGAATAATTCAGGGTATTTACAACACTGGCTATCACAGCTTCTTTTTCCTTCCTTTTTCCTTCCGATAAAGTTCACAAAGACAAGAAACAGAACCTTTGATTACCTGTTTTACAAACTGGACACATACCTAGATTTATTATTCGTTACCAGTTGGCACAAAGTCCAAATCCTGACCTGGATTCTGGGCAGATAAGCAGTAATTAACAGATTAAGACAAATAAACAAAGACTGTGGAATGCTGTATCACAGCAGGCCTGTAACGCCTGTGCAGATGAGATACTGTGAATTTCATCTTTTAAGTCATGTGTGATTTTATGGTTCAGTGTCTTAGACTGATGAGCGGGTCTGTGGTTGATAAGCAAGAGGATCTATAAATCTCTATTTACTCTGTAATCTAATCTGTATTATATTACTTATAAAGTGAAATATTTCAAGCCTTTTTTATGTTTTACTTGTGATTATTATGTCTTATAGCTCATAAAAACAAAAAAAAATCCAGTATTTCTGAAGATCTAACAATGAAAAAGAGATTAACAATATTGAAATGTCCAACGAAGCATTGGAGGTTAGGTGTTATTTTCCTTCTGATCCATATGAACAGCTGAGTGAGCTGGTCCAGAGAAGCTGCAGGACTTTACTTGTTGCACTGACTGACGGCCGGGCAGGGTAAAGTCTCAGAAAGAAGTCTGCTTGAATAGATGCGGACTATAGAGGGAAAACATCCTCCAGCTCCCTGGATCTGTGTCCTTGCTAAACACTTCCAATGTGTATCTATTGTCTCAGTCACTAGTTTGAGGCCCTAATAAATAAAACACAGTTATGGTTCCCAATAAGGTCACAAGGAATAATAAAGTACGGTGTACTCTACCATGTGACTAAGAAGCTTCTTCAGAGGTTGCCACTTGGCAGACATCTATCGGCTATAGCTTTTAGTCCCAGGACTGTTGGGATGGTCAGTTATTGCGACCACACCCCAAGTAGGTTTATGGCTGCAGCTTGCTATCCAAGAATTGGCTGATAGCTTATCTTTCCACCCACAGTTGGCAGCAGACAAAGGCTTTGAGACTTCAAAGTTCAGACTCACTATTGGAGCCGTCTTTGAGGGGCCACGAGAGGATCTGCAGAGAGTTCTTAGGCGCTTCCATTCTGGCTTCTTTTATCAGTCCTGTGGGTGGAGCTTGTTAGTTCTGCTCACAGACTTCATCCATGTGCTGCAAAATGAGGCGAGCTTTGTTAATGTTCAGGTTGTTTAACGATGGAGGAAAACTACTAATGACATTTGTCCTGCAGTCTCATGCTTGTGACTTCATCTGCAACCAAAATGAGTGCAGGTTTGAGTCGCTATCACCTGAAGTCGCCCGTTTACAAGACACGCTAGCTTCACTTTGGCATCATCCATCTTCCGTCATCCATATTTAGGCAGTGATGCAGACCTTTGCGTGAGCAGCTATGGCATTGACTCATGCTGTGGTTCAGTGCGTGGTTACGCTGATAAAGATCAGTATTACTGTGGAAGAACTAGCTGGTAGTCAGGCCGTACACGTGTCCTTGTGCAGTTGAAAATAATCCACAAAGTCTGCTTGTAATTAAAAAAAACAAACATGCAAACATTTATTTCCACAGTCTTGAATTACAGTAATCTGTCTGAATGTTCCTGTACACTGCCAAACACGGTAAGAAAGAAAACTGTTTGACTCCACAGCTAGTTAAAGTCCTGTTACTCCACAGTGCCGATGGCAACCGCTCCCCCTGTGCACAATTATCATGTATTAAAGGAACAGTACGTAAAAATTAAATAAGGAAAGAAAATACAATTTAACAATAAACATTACACTAAACAGAATTGTAAAGTAAAAACTGAAATTCCCCATTATCTTACACTTTATCCTCATCCAAAATAATTCAGATCAAATTATTAACAAATATACACTCTGTGAAATCTGAGTAAAGTATGATATATTTAGACCTTTATCTTATACATTCCTGGCCCCTAATTGTTCTATAGACTTATAAACAATTACCAACAATTTTAACACAATGATCAAGTTCAGCAGCATAGGCATTCAGTCCTTAGAACATAGACCTTAGTGATCGGTCTATGCAGTTTACTGATCTTGGTCTTCACATGAACCCTGCGAACAAGTCCATGTTCATCCAACATGGCCTAAGTGACTCTACCAATGAGCCAAGAGTTTCTCTATGCAGTTTCATCCACGATCAAAACGATGTCTCCAGGCACAAAGTTCCTAGACACCTGTGTCCACTTCTGCCATGTCTGAAGCTGAGGCAAATATTCTCTTACTCAGCGCTTCCAGGAAAGATCTGCCATCTATCGTACTTGCCTCCATCTTCGGCGAGCATGGATGTCCTCCCTCTGGAACAGTCCTGGGGGAAGAGATGCCCTTGTTTTCAGGAGCAGGAGCTGATTTGGAGTGAGTGCTTCCAAGTCATTAGGGTCATTGGAGGGTGTAATAATAGGCCGAGTGTTGAGGATCACTTCGGTTCCACAAAGAAATGTCTGAAGGCTCTCCTCATCCAGATTCTGAGTTTTAAAAGTGGCACTGACGATTTTTCTGATGGATCTAATCAAACGTTCCCATACCCCTCCATGGTGAGAAGCAGCTGGTGTGTTAAAGATCCACTTAATTCAATTCAATTCAATTTTATTTATATAGCGCCAAATCCCAACAAAAGTCGCCTCAAGGCGCTTTATATTGTACAATAGATCGCACAATAATAAATACAGAGAAAAACCCAACAATCATATGACCCCCTATGAGCAAGCACTTTGGCGACAGTGGGAAGGAAAAACTCCCTTTAACAGGAAGAAACCTCCGGCAGAACCAGGCTCAGGGAGGCGGGGCCATCTGCTGCGACCGGTTGGGGTGAGAGAAGGAAAACAGGATAAAGACATGCTGTGGAAGAGAGCCAGAGGTTAATAACAGATATGATTCGATGCAGAGAGGTCTATTAACACATAGTGAGTGAGAAAGGTGACTGGAAGGAAAAACTCAATGCATCATGGGAATCCCGGCCCTCACGTCTATTGCAGCATCACTAAGGGAGGATTCAAGGTCACCTGGTCCAGCCTAACTATATGCTTTAGCAAAAGGAAAGTTTCAAGCCTAATCTTGAAAGTAGAGATAGTGTCTGTCTCCTGAATCCAAACTGGAAGCTGGTTCCACAGAAGAGGGGCCTGAAAACTGAAGGCTGGGAGGCAGAGCCTTCAGTTTTCAGGCCCTCTTCTGTGGAACCAGCTTCCAGTTTGGATTCAGGAGACAGACACTATCTCTACTTTCAAGATTAGGCTTGAAACTTTCCTTTTGCTAAAGCATATAGTTAGGGCTGGACCAGGTGACCCTCAATCCTCCCTTAGTGATTTGGTGCTATTTTGGCACAGAAATTGCTGTTGCATTTGTCTTTATGGTGTGCCAGAACTAGCTAGCAAAATGTGAGCAAAATCCAGTCTGATTTACAGAAAATTAAAATAAAAGGTGCAGATTTGTTACACTTATTTCTTATAAAATGTAGTTTGCTTTTCATCTCAGTCGCAGTTATAGACAGCCACAGTAGACAGCTGGGGAAAGTAAGCAAACCTCTGTTGTCATCGTCACCAAAAGTTGCTTGGAGTCAGGCGTTCCACTTAAGGAGATGAGATGTGTGGATTAGAGCTATCCTCTCTAAAAACAAAGTCTGGATGCAAATTTTTGGATCATTGATCAACCTCCAAAAGAACTTTTGTATGAACATCAGGCTCGAATGCTTTGCTAAAAATATACTTAAGGAAAAAGTTTTGAATCCGAGTTAAAAGTTCACAAGTGCACGAGTAATGAAGCTTCTTCAGCTTCATGCATTCCAGTATGTGCTTTAATTGCAAGTGTATGTGGAAAGAAATGAAACCATGTGTCAGACGACTCCATCAGGCTCACCAGGAAGGGAGGAGTGTGAAAGAAACTGAGGTCTTGTTGAGTTTGCCAGCAAACAGGTTAGCTTCACAAAGTCTGTCACCCTGGCAACTGACCTGGGATTTAAGTTAGCTCTACTTCTTTCAGTAAACTGCTTCTGCTTTCTGGAACAGGTCCAAGCAAAGGCTGGTGGGTGAAAAACAGAAACGAACAAATCTCCTGAGCTACCCCCTCATTTCTTTGTATTTCACTTCCAAGGAGCCAGACTTTCTTGTAATGTGTTAAAAAGTGGCCTCGAGCAACAGTTCTCCAGTTTTCTGAAGGTCTTTCAAAAATGTTCTTTGGACATCGGCTGCTTTTTTACTGATTTTCAGTCCAGACCTCGTTCCTCATTTGCAGAGGAATGTCTTTTGTTTGTTAAGCCATTTACTGACCCATAAATCATTCAAGTAAAAACAGAAAGAAAAGCACCTAACAAAGGGTGAAAATGTGAAAACTTACAAGAAATCAATTTTAAATTGAAAAACATATCATTTGTTCCCATTTTTAGATGATTCTACAGAAAATGACAAACATTGCATTAATGCCCTTTTGCGTCAACGTGCTTTCTATTTTGCAGGTGTTCCACTCTTGAATAGCCTTCATAAGTTCTCGTTCTGCACCGACAAAATTGGTCCCATTATCTGAGTGCAGCTCAACCACTTGTCCTCTTCTCGCAATAAATCTGCAAAGAGCATTGATGAAAGAGTCGATATCCAAAGATGCTGCTACCTCTAAGTGTACAGCTCGAATGGCCAAACAGGTGAAGATTACACCATATCTCTTCACAGTGCTTCTTCCACGTTTGACATCAAAGGGCCCAAAATAGTCTACTCCTGTTCTTGTGAATGGCGGTTTGTCAGGTGTAACTCTGTTTTGTGGCAAGTCAGCCATCTGTTGCTGCCCAATGATGCCATGCAATCGTCAACACACAGTGCATTTGGAAAGAACATTCCTGATAGCGCTGTTGGCTCCAGGAATCCAGAACCTTTGCCGTAGCTTGGACAGGACATGGTTGCGTCTGCTATCCTCCTGTTTGACAGGCTGCTTTCAGATTGTGGAAAAGCAACACAGCTTCATCCTCAGATCCAGCTGACTTCAGGCAGTCATCCACGTAAAAGTTCTACAGTATAGTTTCAATAGCTGTACTGTCAAACTGGTCCCTGTTTTCCTCAGCACACCGTCTCAGAGCATAGCCGGCACAGCTTGGTGATGATGTCATGCCAAATAGGTGCACAACCATCCTCTAAGCCACCAGAGCTTTGTTAATGTCTCCATTTGGCCACCATAAGAACCTTAAGAGGTCTGTGTCTTCTGGTGGAACCTTTACCTGTTGGAACATGGCTTCCACATCAGCCACGATAGCTACAGGTTCTTGGCGAAATCTTGTGAGAACTCCAATCAGAGTACTGGTAAGGTTCGGCCTTTGAAGAAGTTGCCCATTCAACGTGACCCCCTGATAAGCATCTCCGCAGTCGAATACAACACACATTTTGTGGCTTTTGGGATGGTACACTCCATGGTGTGGGATGTACCAAACCTTTCCATCCCTGCACTCAAGGTCTTTGTCAGGAACCTTCACGGCATAGCCCTTGGAGATCAGATCCTTCATGAAAGCAATATAATCCTCACAAAATGTGGGGTTTTTCATAAGCCTCTTCTTCAAATTTAAGGCACGCTGATCTACTAGCACTCGGTTGTTGGGCATTTGAATCTCTTTGTTCTTAGGAGGTAGGCCAATGCAGTAATGTCCATTAACCAGTCTGGCAGAATGTGTCACACTGTCCATGAATTGGAGATCTTCCCGATCTCCAGTTGCTCTTCTTGGTTGCATTCAGGAAAGTCGTATCTGAGCTGCTGTTTCCACAGGTCATCCAGTTTGGCCACGGATATTCGATTTGACCTGATAGTTACCGTTTTCCTCCTTGCAGCTCTGCAATTGCCATCCTGCCGCAGTCTATTCACTGTCCAGCCAAGGCTTGTTTTTACTGCATAGGGCAGGGGTCTGCAACCTTTTACACCCAAAGAGCCATTTGGACCCGGTTTCCACGCAAAAGAAAACACTGGGAGCCGCAAATACTTTTTGACATCTAAAATGAAGATAACACTGTATATATTGTTTTTTATCTTTATGCTTTGTGTGAACAACTAAGGTGTGCTGCTTATGAAATCCATGAAGTGCTACAGAGAAAATTAAATTATATTTATGTAATCAACACATTTTGAACTCTTAAAGAAATATAACAAAAGGAAAGACACCAACCTGAAGTAAAATGATCCATGTAGCAAACAAAAACTGTTGTCAGCCGCCACCCTTATATCGCCTTTGGGCTGTTGGAGCCTTGACCTGACTCTTAAAAAATAATTGGTAAAAAAGCACTATGCTGCTGAAAAATGAAAAATAGATATTTGCAAAATTCTGCCTGAATATGTATTTTACCTGGTTAATGCGTGCGGCGGGGCGTGGTTTGCAGCGCCGCTATAGGGGAGGCGGACGCACCTGAGCGACACCCGCAATCACGCCTCGCTGCCTTTACGTCTGCGCTATCTGTGCTGTTGTGTTGTTGGTGGTGTGTGTCGGGCTGTGAGCTGAAAAGCTACAGCCGGCTGTATGCGTACAGCAACCGTCTGTGAAAAGTGCTCAATAAAGAGATGCTCAAAAGCATGTTCATGGAAACATCGTCGGGTCTGCCGTGATTTGTTTACAATGGGACTTCTGCTCCTGAACCTTTGCGCACAGAGTCCGCAAATCGGGGCTATACGAAGTCAGTTAACGCAGGACTGTAAGCTGTCATCTGTCAGGCGTGAACGGTGTTTGTCTTTAACATAGTTCACGGTGGAGAACAGCTGCTGACATAATGTGGATCCGAAGATCCATAATTGGCCTACCTGGGGTTGAAAGTCTCGATAAATGCACGGCGTTTCGGCGGGTACACCGCTTCATGAGTGTGACTCTTATTTTGAGTGATGAAAAATAATAGAATATAATCTTATTTATATATTTCAATATCACAATAATCTTCCAATTTAGAACTACGAGTTAAAAAGAACTAACATAAATAAAATACACTTCAGCTAAATACTTCTAATTTATTTGCCCAAACCACGCGGAGCCGCAGTATAAGGACTAAAGAGCCGCAGGTTGCCGACCCCTGGCATAGGGTCTGTCATCTATGCTGTGAATTACTTCCTCTGGCTCCATAGCCCTTGGTGCATTAGTTATGATTAGCAGACCTATTTCTTCATTGATGTAGGGTGTTTGCACCCGCTTTAGATAAGGCCATCTGTCTAAGTCTGCCTGCAGTGGATTGTTCCTTTTGTCAGCTGGGTTGCCTTCTGAGAAAACACCTTCTGCAGCTCAAGAAAGTTGCAACTTTCTAGGCTGCTAACCTCTAGGCCTGTAACAAGATGGCTGCTGACCGTTTTATGTTGCCCCATTGTTGTCAACAGTATGTCTATTTTTTTTCAACTGAGATTGAACTCATTCATTAGCTTTTCGGTACAAAATGTTGCAGTGCTGCCTGGGTCTAAGAAAGCATATGTGATAGCCACCTTGTCACCTTTCTTTGCCTTAACTTGGACTGGAACAATAGCAAGGATGCTATCTGCGTCTCCGGCCCCAGTACCAGAGCTGTCTCTACAAACCCACTGTTCACAGACTGCTTCTCATCATGTTCTGGTGACTCCTCCTTTGGCGTGGCCTTATCCTTATCCTTATGTGCAACACAGTTGGATAAGTCAGTGAACAGAGCTCACAGTTTAATTTCTCCTCACAAGACTTACTCATATAGCCCTGTTTTAAGCAGCTGAAGTCCCTTCCCACAAAGAAATTCTAGTTTCTCTTTGTGTAGAGATTTCCTCAGTCTCTTGCATTGTGCCATGGTATGTTCACTGTGGCAAAACAAACATGGCTTGTTGAAAGCGGAGGTAGGATTAGTGAGTCCCTTTTTGCCTCCCTTTGCCTCTGCATCGATACTGCCTGAGCGGTTCACAGGTGTGGCCCTTGTTGTAAAAATGGTCTTGCCACTCTTCCTCCCCAAAGTGACATTTGGTGGAGACTTGGTTGGTGCCTTATTGCTGTCCTTTATATCTCCAAAAACTGGGTGCAATGCTACCTTAGCCTGCGTGTTAATAAACTTGACAAGGTCCATAAACTTAGGCCGCCAAGCTTCCGTCTCCTCTATTTCAAAGGCAACACTCCTCCACCTTGCCCTGAGTTTGTACGGTAGCTTATTCACAATGGCACACATGTTAGCACCGCTATCCAACTCCTCCATGTACTCCATGTCTGACATTGCATTGCCACAGCTAGTGAGGAATAGTGCCAATGCGCTGAGGGCTTCACCATCTTCTGTCTTTATTGAAGGCCAGCCTAGAGCCTTATTTATGTATGCCACAGAAATCCTGCATTCATTGCCAAAGTGCTCTTTCAGGAGCCTTTTTGCTTCACAGGAGCCTTTTTCTGGATCCATATGCAGACAATTGTGTATTAGCTCCCTGGGCTGTGCAGAAGTGTTTTGCTCCAAGAAGTAAAGACGATCCTTTCTGCTTTCTGTTTTACACTCTACTCCATGCTCAAAGGCTCTGATAAACAGTTTATATTCCAATGGATCCCCACTGAAGATGGAAATGTTCGGAGGAGGTAGAGTAGAGAGTCTTTGTTGCGTTGCAAGGACTTCTGCAATGTCGTTCTGTCGTTACATTACAGCTAACAACATGTGTGAAGGTTCTAAGCCCGCTGATTGAGAAGAACTGTTACCTGAAGAACAGTGGCTGTCTTTTCTGATAGCTGGCTGATTTACCTGTACAGTGTTAGCTGATTGAGGCATCCTGTTTTGCTCACTATCAGCACCACCACAATATCAGTAATCACTCCATGATGATCAATCTCTGTACCCCAGCTGGCTGAATCTGGATGGAAGATAATTTGTCATCTCTATGTGACACATCTGATCCCTCAAACCTCTGCAAAATCTCAAGTTTAGTATCAGCTGCTGCTAAAGCAGTTTGCAATTCAAGCTCTTCCTTCACAGCTTTAAGTTTAGCTTCTTGCTCCTCCAAAGCTCGCCGTTCCTTTAAAGCTGCTGCCTGTGCCAAGAGTGCAGCCTTCTCCAATTCTGCCTTCTAGCGAGCTGAAGATGCTGAAGATTGATCAGTGCTGCTTTTGGACATTCTAGACCTTCTAGATGCTGCTACAGATATGCTATCAGTGGGCTGAACACTCTCATTAGCCATTTTTGCTTCCTTCCTACGTTGATGGACTTCCTTTTTTTAAGTATCCACGTTGTCAATAAAGCTTCTCATTGCATCTGCTTTGGGCTCAAACCAATGCTGCTGATCATTATCCATGTACTCTCTTGACACAGATTGCTGAAATAGCCCCTTTACAGATGTATTCAATTCACAAAAGCTCTCCAAAGATGTGATTAAATTCCATAGCCAACTTGGTTTTAACTACTTCCACATTGCCATCATCCTCCATTAACTACAGCATCTCGTTCTTTTTCTCTGTTAGTTGACCCAACTTAGCTTTTCTTGAACCCATTTTCCTTTGTAATGCATCCTCCATTGCCTTAGCTGTAGGCTTCACCTGCTGCATTTCCATTGTTGCTGAATCTTTATCATCTTCCATGATTCTCTGATTAGCTTGTTCCACTTAGCTGAGAGCTCAATACAGCTAACTGCACCAGTAGCCTCAGGAAACACACAAAGGACAGCTGTTCACATGTAGTTAGCTACTTGTTAGCGGGTCTTTCGCTGCTAATTAGCATAACACTGTGTTGCTAATATGTCACATTTCACTCCCCTATCTCCTCCTCATCATTTCAATTCAATTCAATTCAACTTTATTTATATAGCGCCAAATCACAACAAAACTCCCTTTTAACAGGAAGAAACCTCCGGCAGAACCAGGCTCAGGGAGGGGCGGGGCCATCTGCTGCGACTGGTTGGGGTGAGAGAAGGAAAACAGGATAAAGACATGCTGTGGAAGAGAGACAGAGATTTATAACAGATATGATTCGATGCAGAGAGGTCTATTAACACATAGTGAGTGAGAAAGGTGACTGGAAAGGAAAAACTCAATGCATCATGGGAATCCCCGGCAGCCTACGTCTATTGCAGCATCACTAAGGGAGGATTCAGGGTCACCTGGTCCAGCCCTAACTATATGCTTTAGCAAAAAGGAAAGTTTCAAGCCTAATCTTGAAAGTAGAGATAGTGTCTGTCTCCTGAATCCAAACTGGAAGCTGGTTCCACAGAAGAGGGGCCTGAAAACTGAAGGCTCTGCCTCCCATTCTACTTTTAAATACTCTAGGAACAACAAGTAAGCCTGCAGTGTGAGAGCGAAGTGCTCTAATGGGGTGATATGGTACTACAAGGTCATTAAGATAAGATGGGGCCTGATTATTTAAGACCTTGTATGTGAGGAGCAGGATTTTGAATTCAATTCTGGATTTAACAGGAAGCCAATGAAGGAAGCCAAAACAGGAGAAATCTGCTCTCTCTTTCTAGTCCCTGTCAGGACTCTTGCTGCAGCATTTTGGATTAGCTGAAGGCTTTTCAGGGAGTTTTTAGGACATCCTGATAATAATGAATTACAGTAGTCCAGCCTGGAAGTAATAAATGCATGAACTAGTTTTTCAGCATCACTCTGAGACAGGATATTTCTAATTTTAGAGATGTTGCGCAAATGGAAGAAAGCAGTCTTACATATTTGTTTAATATGTGCATTGAAGGACATGTCCTGGTCAAAAATGACTCCAAGGTTCCTCACAGCATTACTGGAGGCCAAGATAATGCCATCCAGAGTAAGAATCTGCTTAGATACCATATTTCTAAGATTTTCAGGGCCGAGTACAATAACCTCAGTTTTATCTGAATTAAGAAGCAGAAAGTTAGCGGCCATCCAGGTCTTTATGTCTTTAAGACATTCCTGCAGTTTAACTAATTGGTATGTGTTACCTGGCTTCATGGATAGATAGAGCTGCATGTCATCTGCATAGCAGTGAAAATTTATGCTATGTCTTCTAATGATGCTGCCTAAGGGAAGCATGTATAATGTAAACAGAATTGGTCCTAGCACCGAACCCTGTGGAACACCATAATTGACCTTAGTGGGTGAAGAGGACTCTCCATTTACATGTACAAATTGGAGTCTATTAGATAGATATGATACAAACCACTGCAGTGCAGTACCTGTAATACCTACAGCATGTTCTAATCGCTCTAATAGGATATTATGGTCAACAGTATCAAACGCAGCACTGAGGTCTAGCAGGACAAGCACAGAGATGAGTCCACTGTCAGAGGCCATAAGAAGATCATTTGTAACCTTCACTAAAGCTGTTTCTGTGCTGTGATGAGCTCTGAAACCTGACTGAAACTCTTCAAATAAGCCATTCCTCTGCAGATGATCTGTTAGCTGTTTGACAACTACTCTTTCAAGGATGTTTGATATGAAAGGAAGGTTGGAGATTGGCCTATAATTAGCTAAGACAGCTGGGTCTAGAGATGGCTTTTAAGTAAAGGTTTAACTACAGCCACCTTGAAGGCCTGTGGTACATAGCCGATTATTAGAGATAGGTTGATCATATTTAAGATTGAAGAATTAATTAATGGCAGGACTTCTTTGAGCAGTTTTGTAGGAATGGGGTCTAAAAGACACGTTGATGGTTTGGAGGAAGTAATTATTGAAGTTAACTCTGTCACGGTGGTGGACGGACTCAGGCGCAGACTGAGGTAGCACGGTTCTACAATACTTTATTTATCACTCCGGTGCGCTATGCACACGTGAAGGGGGGGAGAAACACCAGGGTCCCGGGGAAACACACTTCTTCACACTGGAGTCGGCGGCAAGCACGGGAACAACTGATTCACAATGAAGCCAGGCAATACTGACAAGGGTTACTCAATATTCCAGCGACGAATAGCTCAGAGCCCCAGCCTTAAGAAGAGCCAGAGATCAACTGCAAATTACTCGAGATCAGCTGCAGGTGCGTGGGCCAAGGGCGGGAGCCCAGTCAGAGCTCCGCCCAGGCAGACAGGTAGGAGGGAGAGAGAGAGCGAGAGCGAGAGAGAGACAGAGAAACAACAAACACTTGTGGCCACACTGGGCTGGCCGGGAAGGCACAGGGACCATGACAAACTCAGAAAGACCAATTGGAGAAAAAGAGTCTAACTTAACATCAATGGTACTAAGAGTAGCTGTAGATAATATTACATCTGTGGGATGATTATAGGTAATTTTTTCTCTAATGATAAGAATTTTATTTGTGAAGAAGTTCATGAAGTCATTACTAGTTAACGTTAAAGGGATGGTTGGCTCAGTAGAGCTCTGACTGTTTGTCAGCCTGGCTACAGTGCTGAGGAGAAACCTGGGGTTGTTCTTATTTTCTTCAATCAGTGACGAATAGTAAGATGTTCTGGCTTTGCGGAGGGCTTCTTATAAAGCAGCAAACTATTTCTCCAGGCTAAATGATGATCCTCTAAATTTGTGACACGCCATTTCCTCTCCAGCTTACGAGTTATCTGCTTTAGGCTACGTGTTTGAGAATTATACCACGGAGTCAGGTACTTCTGATTTGAGGCCTTAGTTTTCAACAGAGCTAGAGTATCCACACAGCAAAATCTCCAGTGTTAAATTAACACTACAGAGTGTCTATATGTGTCCACACTGTTGAGTGTTAAATGAACACTTTTGACAGTGTTGTATTTTTAAAAGTAACCTAGTCAGTTTTCAAGATTTACAATGACTAACACAGAGCAGTGCTGATTTTCTAACACTGGAATATTTCTAACATTTTGAGTTATTTTCCAGTGTTCAGAAAATCAGCACTGCTCAGTTTTATTCATTGTAAATCTTGAAAACTGACTAGGTTACTTTTAAAAATACAACACTGTCAAAAGTGCTCATTTAACACTCAACAGTGTGGACACATATAGACACTCTGTAGTGTTAATTTAACACTGGAGATTTTGCTGTGCAGAGTCGTACGTAGTGAGGAGGTAAAATTATTAACAAGATAATCGACCTCTGTTGGGGTCGCGTTCAGATAGCTGCTCTGCTCTGTGTTGGCCACGAGTAACTGCACCTACTTTCTGTGCTGAGGGGCTGACTGGTGAATCCTCTCCTGGTATTTCATGTCCATGTATTGCAGTTAAATTTCCAATTGACTATGTGTAGCATATGCTACTTCCGGTGCAGAAACTCCTGTAGGGCGCTTCGTTTCCGGTGTGATATTCGCACCTTGTTTATGGTCCAAAATAAGTCAACCAAATGAATGAATCAAGCGGCGATTTACATTTCTCTGGATGTCTTGGGCATTTACCCAATATATCTGTAAATGATGTTCATCAACTTGTCGATAGTTTTTCCCCCACGCCTCAGAGCAAAAGAGAAAAAGGATTCGAATTTTATATTTCTCAGTATTGGTATAATTTTGAAGGTAAGTCACAACATACCCTTCGTAAATACTAATATATAGAGACCCTTAACAGCAATCGTCATTTATTTTTTTATATCCTGTGGCTTTTTTTCACGGTTTGTTGACATGCTGTGTAGGTGTCTACTTGACTGTGCTCGCTAAGTTGACTTTACGGGGGAAACATCTGGCTTTGACTAATGTTCACCTGTAGTACCTGTAGTCTGAATGCTGAACGTTTGCCTGTTTAAATCATATGAATTGTTACTATACAGAGATGTGCTTCTGAACATGGACAATGTGTCTTCTCATTTTGTAATGCAGTTCTTCTTGTGTTGAGTGATGTAAACAACCAAACAATCTACACTCTTCAAACGTCAAAATTGATCATTTGATTTTTTTAATGAAAACGTCTGCTTCAAGGGTCTATATATGTTTCTATTACAGTTTCTGTGCTTATACTTACCATCTAACATGTTATTCTATTACTAACTTTACTAAAATTGTTGTTTTTCTGCAGTGTCTGACAACGATCAGGGCTCAGGAGAGGTGGTGGTCAGGGCAGAGTGTCTATGAGGAAAACAGAGAAATCTCACAAACTCAGCGAATGATCATGAAAAAGAGGCAGTGTGAAATTGTTGGGTTCAGTGTATATAATGCATAATGTAATAGGCTGTAGGCTATTGATATTGTTGCTAGGATCTTCTCAGGCTGTCATATCAGAGAGCTGTTCAGAAATAAGGTGGGTAAACACGCTTTCTTTAGAAATGGATAAGGATATTCATTGATGGCATTAAATACATTGAAATATTGTACTTTGTAGGTGGTCCTAAAAGATTTGCAGCCTGTGCAACTGCTGCACTTCTCCTGCACGTGCAAGGCTGGAAAAGCTTTGTGGAAACTTTGTGTTGCTCTTCTGTTTCAATCTGCACACTATTCACAGTTGAAAGTCCAAGTCGTTCCTCCGATGTTAAGCTGCACTGAAGGTGAACAACAGTGGCATAAGCCCAGAGTTATGGTGAGTGCAATCATCGCAATATTTTTAATGTAACTTATTATTATTATTGCAACTCCCTCCTATTTGGTCTCCGCAATAAGTCCCTCCATAAACTTCAGCTTCTTCAGAATTCTGCAGTTCGGGTCATAACTCGTACTCCCTTAAGAGACCATATCACCCCAATTCTTCAACAGCTTCACTGGTTGCCCATAGAAGCCAGGATAAACTTTAAAAGTGTATTCATAACCTTGCCCCTCCCTATCTCTGTGATCTGCTTCATATCACCACAGTTTCCCGCTCTCTCAGATCTTCATCTGCCATTCATCTTGTTCTTCCTTCTGCTTCCCTTACCACTATGGGCCACAGAGCTTTCAGTTGCTCTGCTCCTCAGCTCTGGAACTCACTTCCTTCAGCCTTAAGAAATATAGATTCCCTTATCTAAGTCACAACTCAAAACCTACTTGTTTAAACTGGCTTACTTGCTTTAATACAGATTTTACTTGCTGTCAAATCGTGGTTTTTTGGGGTTTTTTAAATTTTTGTTTGTGGTTGTATTTTGCTGGTTTCTGTATTTTAATTTATTAGAATCTATTTTAATCTACTGTTTATTGATGTCTTTTCTCTTTGTAAGGCAAGGCAAGGCAAATTTATTTATATAGCACAATTCAACAACAAGGTGATTCAAAGTGCTTTACAGAGACATTAAAAACAAAATAGATAAAAAGCATGATTTAAAATTGATTAAGACAAGCAAACAAACAAACAAACAAACAAACAAACAAAACAGTATATAAAATCAAAAATCAGAACAGTAGATAAAATCAGTAGTTAGAATGTAAATTTTGAAATTTAAGCTTAAAAGTGTGGATTTGGTGCTTTATTCAAAAGCAGCTGAGAACAGGTGAGTCTTCAACCTGGATTTAAATAAACTAAGTGTTTCAGCTGATCTGAGACTTTCTGGGAGTTTGTTCCAGATATAAGGAGCATAAAAGCTGAATGCAGCTTCTCCGTGTCTGGTTCTGACTCTGGGAACTGATAAAAGACCGGATCCAGATGACCTGAGAGATCTGGAAGGTTCATACTGGGTCAGGAGGTCACTGATGTATTTTGGTCCTAAACCATTCAGGGCTTTATAGACCAGCATCAGAACTTTAAAGTCTATCCTCTGACGGACAGGCAGCCAGTGTAAAGACCTCAGAGCTGGACTGATGTGGTCCACTTTTTTGGTCCACTTTTTTTTGTAAGGTGACCTTGGGTTTTAGAAAGGCTCCCTCAAATAAAATGTATTATTATTATTATATTTTATAATTAAATTTATACCATATTGTTATAGGGGATAAAGCCTGGCCCTGTTGAGAAGATGGCTGTGCTCTCTGCCAAACCCAAAACAAGACAGACCACAGCGGGAGTGCGGTAAGTGCTTGCTACTGATGGGGTTTCAGATAATATCACAACATTCGATAGGGCAATAAGGGCAACTTAGTTAAAAGGCATATTCTAGTAGTAATATAGTGAGTTATAGGGCCTAGCAACTAATAAAAATGACTTGTTCCAGCATCTATGCATTTAAAGTTTTGTCCCCCAGTGGCCCTATGACATCATCACATTCTATCTGAATTCTAATTTGAAAACTGAAATTGTGTTTAAAATTATTATCTGTTTTTGTTACATATCATTCAGCAGGTGTCTTTCGAATTTTACACCTCTAATCATTAGTCATAATGTTCATTTTAAAACAAAATATTGCTATCATTGTACCTGTAATTGTAGTAGATTTCCTGTTAAATTTAAAATGTGCGTGTGTGTTTTCTTTAACATCCAGGAGCAAACTGTACAAAGGCCTTTACAGGGACCTTCCTGACCTCTCGGTTCTGCGGGTATCTGAAGTGTACCAAACTTTCTCTGATGCTGACCGGCCTATGATCTGTAGCATGGGAATAAGTGACGATATCCCACTTGTGGAGTCACTGTTCGGCAAGGTGCAACAAGGAAGTCCACTTTCTTATCAGCAACCAGCCAAAGAGAAAGTGCAGACCCTCTATAATGCTCCACCTCCTCCATCATTGCCACTGCAAGACTGTTCCAGGAAGCAACAGCTGCACATGAAAAGTCTGGAGGTGACCCCGGAGCATACGCGAGAGCAGAGTGAGTGTGCCGATTGGTATAATCTACGGAGACCACGAGTGACTGCATCTCGTTTTAGAGAGATCGGTCATGTGAGCAAGCCCTCTGAAGAGCTGCTGGCTGAACCCATCTTAAAAGGTACTCACCAGACAGGCCCTATGAAGAGGGGTTTAGAGTTAGAGGCAGATGCGATCTGGGAATACTGTCAGATAAAACGAGTGAGCCACTACAAATGTGGATTTGTGGTGCACCCAGATGCACCATGGATTGGTGCATCACCAGATCGTGTCATTTTTGACCCCTTGGAGCAACCTCAGTTTGGCCTAGTAGAAATTAAATGTCCAAACATTAAAAGTTATGTAGATGCACCTTACCTCAAGGTCATCAGTGGGGCATTGCAGCTTAAACCAACACATGCCTATTATTGGCAAGTTCAGGGCCAGCTGCTGACTACAGGTATGGTGCGATTTTGTAGTCTCCACTCAAGAAGATGTTGATATCTTTACTGTTATAAAACTCAAATTATGTCAAATACGGTTAATAATTGGAAATCTATAAGTGTTTTTCTTTCAGAATTCCAGGGAAACAGTATTGAGCATCTTTACAAAATCTATTGCAGTCAATAAGAAGCACACAGAACAGAGCAATAGACAATGCGGTTAAAGTAAGGCAGTTTTATTTGCAGAGTAACAGTAAAACATCAAGTGATTTATTATTGAACTTTAACCAGGAAAGAGGGTGTGTTAGCTGTTTATCAATTTTACTTAAGTAACTAAATTTGCTACTTCCATTGTTGGGGAGTAACTAAATACATGAATTTAGAATAATAACAATATTCTAAAAGCATTCAAAGTATTCAGAATACAGTATTCTGATTAGACAAAGTATTGGAATATGCTACAAAATATGTTTAAAGGCAAGAATTCAGTATTCAGTAACTAAATACAATTGCAAAGTATTCTCCCAACACTGGCTACTTCTCCCACATACTGCTAAATAGACTACACTACACACATTTCAAGCTTCAAATCAACCAGCCATTTTTTGACCAGGGGTCCGTATCGATAATTTGTGAGTAGACATGCAGTAAAAATCTGGTTTATACTCCAAGAAATGGAGAGAGGGATGACAGTGTCAAAAAGTTTGTTTTCTTTAACCCTCCTGATGGACCCTCAGACGTGCAATGGACTGGGTTCTAAGGACATCCACGTCTGACATTTGAGCTTGCTTAGACAAAAAGGCTGGGCAATGGACTTACCCGGGCACTAGCTCATCTACCAGAAACCCTTTGTCCACCATTATATCCATCTCAGGCGTCAGGAGGGAGGTGATGCCGGAGTGATGGAAAATCTCCTTGTCACTGATGGACCTTTCACAAAGTGCTGACACAAATGTCATTGCTCCATGGGGGACATGCCAATAAGCGCTTTGAAAGTACAGTGCGACTAGTAAAGTTGAAAATGCCTCGCTCTGGAGCAGAAGGGAGGATGGTGTTTGGCACCTCATTTCAGTACAGTCAAGAATGACCTGGGTAATATTTATAAGTCCCACTGAAATCCGTGGGGTAGTTTGCTCTCACTCTGCCAGGTGCCATCCAGATGGAGACAGATCCAAGGAAAGTGTACAAAAAGTTGGACCTTGACACAAGTATTCTACTCACTGTAGCTCTGTGGATGTTAAACTTGTGACAAAGGTCCCTTTGTGTACAGCCGGTTGCCAGATAATTCAGGAACAAGAAGAGCTCGTCAATTGACAACAATTTCTGGAAGAGAAAAAAATGTGCAACCCACACACAGATCAGATTGCTGCCTTCAGGTCAGGTGAATTAAAAAAAGCCAAGTCAGACCACAAAAGAAACATCGAGTCCCACCTGTCCAGCAACAACACACGGGAGGTGTGGCAGGGAATACAAGACATCATAAACCACAGAGGCACCACTGTGAAAACAGAAAACCTGAGTGTGCCGCTGGCAGAGGAAATAAACTGCTTCTTTGCCCGCTTTGAAACACCACAACAGCAGCACTCATCTGCTTTAGCCCTGTTCCCATCCTCATTCTCACCTGGTTCCTGCACCGCTCCATTCACTGTAATGGATGCCAGACACGTGCTCCTAGCAGTGAACCCCAGGAAGGAGGCCGGTCCAGACGGAGTACCTGGCAAGGTGCTAAGAGCATGTGCCCACCAGCTCACCCTGATCTTCACCAGAATCTTCAATCTCTCACTGGATCAGGTTATTGGATCAGTTATTTAAATTATAACACCAGAATGTTTGCTTACCTGAAGGGTTACAGCCTCAGCAACCACTCTGACATAGGTTTCCTATCTTTCCTCTGGTGACAGTAACGGCAGGGTTTTAAAGCGTGGGTTGAGAGCTGATGCTGTGTAGAAGGTGTTCCTCTCGACTGTGCTGGCATATCTCTTCTTCAGATCTTGACTGATACTTTGCTTGATGTTTCTGACCAGCGCTGTGTCACCAATGTTGTCCTGGGTGTCATGCAACAGCTGTGCTAGCAGTGGTGCTACGAGAGACAGAGGAGGATTCTTTTCCTCAGACATCACAGTAGTCGCGACTTGCATTGACTTCAAGGCCCGGACAATTTCTTCAGTATTCCCAATATCTGTCTCACTTAGAGTAAAGATATCTGTGCTACTCTTTCTGACTTCGACGGACAGCAGCGCTGCACAAATCGCAGGTTGTTGTTCAAGGAAACGCTGGAGCATGTCATAAGCACTGTTCCATCTCGTGCAGACGTCGGTCTTGAGCTTGTGAGTCGGGAGCTGTAACATTTTCTGTTTTTGCTCCAGAGCGTGGTTTGCCACTGTGCTTCTATTGAAAAACCCAGCTATGCGCCGCACTCTCCCCAAGACCCTGGCTACAGCAGGCAGGTTTAAGGCTCATTGTGATGCCAGATTGAGCGTATGGGCGAAACACTTCACATGCAAGTATCCCGCTAGCTGAGTGGCAATTGTCATATTAGAAGCATTGTCGGTGACGACCACCAGATTTTTGTCGGCAATCCCCGATTCCTGTGCTGCATTTTGCAGGAGATCTGCAATGTTTGACCGGTGTGACTTTCATGTAATGTTCGAGTTTGGAGAACATAAGACAGCAGTCGCCAGTCTGCAGTGAGATAATGAGATGTTGTAGTCACACATGAATCCATAGCCTGTGAGGTCCATGCGTCGCAAGTTAATGCAACCCTTTCTGGTGTGCTCAAACTTTCCTCAACTTTACGCTTCATGTCTATGTAGAGAATGGGTACGGCTGTGTCTGCGAAAAAAACGTTGTGATGGTATCACATACCTGGGTTCCAGCGTCTTGAGCATGTAAGAAAAGCCCTCGTTTTCCACAATGTTGTAAGGACGCAGGTCTTTGCAGATGAAGTGAGTGATAGATTGTGCCATTTTCTTAGCTCGCTCTGAATTGGGAGATAGCTTTGCTAAGCTAAGAGTGTCCAGCGTTGGTTGATTTTTCAGTTGAGCTGATTTAGAGTTAGCTTTGCCGTCCTCGGTTAACGCTATTTTTGGATGGTGCCGTGTAAGATGGGCCCTCATGTTAGTAATATTCCCAAAGTACTTTATTTTCATTTCATTTGTCCCATCATTGTTAAAAAATGCAAAATACATCAAGACGTTTGATTTAAATGCAGATGGCGCTTTCCTGATTTCTTTCTCTTCCTCCATCTTTGTTTGATCAACTTTCCCGTGTGCTGACCTAACCTCTGCTGACCTCACTAGAGAAAAAGCTCTGCCGCACCATCTGGTGGACTGGAAGTTTTTGTAACAAAATATCGATGTCTGCTGTCCCTGTAGCGATACATTATTAGCAAACAAAATATTGTGATACTACGCAGTATCGATTTTTCCCCCCACCATTAGTAAACTGCCAAACAATAAGAAAACTGTTTGACTCCACAGCTAGTTAAAGTCCCGTTACTCAACAGTGCCGATCGCGACCGCTCCCCCTGTGCAAAATTACCATGTATTAAAGGAACAGTACGTAAAAATTAAATAAGGAAAGAAAATACAATTTAACAATAAACATTACACTAAACAGAATTGTACAGTAAAAATTGAAATTCCCCATTATCTTACACTTTATCCTCATCCAAAATAATTCAAATCAAATTATTAACAAATATACACTCTGTGAAATCTGAGTAAAGTAAGATATATTTAGACCTTTATCTTATACAATCAGGATTACAGAGTCCAGGAAACCTTTTCTTCACGTCTACGCCAGCTCATTGACCTGAGGTGGTTTAAACTGAGAGACTATCGGGATCTCTTTATCAGGCCCAGAAGACGAATGAGCCACTGACTGAGCTCGGCTGTTTGTTAAGCGAGCCAGTTAATTCACACCCACTTACCTGACTTGTCATTCCCAAAAAATGGCTGGGTCTTGCCATCAGCAGCCAGCAGTCAGGCATCTGGCTCAGTTGTAGACACGGGCCTCTTTTAGGCCTCTCTTATTTCTGCCACACCCCACAATTGTAACCACAGTCTGGTGTGTCACAGCTCAGCCTTACATGTAAATGTATGCAAATCCTCCCCCTAAAAACATCTCCCAATATAACCTTTAGGGATCAGTAACTGAAGAATTAACAGACATGATGTACAGAGGTGCAGTTAGAAACCTGCCCATTGCCTTCCTCTGTCCCAGCACTCTGTAAATCTCACTTGACTGAACAGTTTATGGGAAACAGTCCTCAAACTTTTATTTTCAGGTCAGGACAAACACACCCTGTCTTTGCGTCACTGTAGAGCCACTTGATCCACTTGCAGCTTTAGGAAATCCTCTTCCGTTACACACCAGTCGATGTGTTGTGTATTTGTGTTAATATCATATGTCGATGTGTTCAGCTGCACAAACAGGAAATCAGTAATGTTGCATTCATACAGTCGATGGATGTGAAGACACAGAAAAACAGCTTAATGTTATTTCTTTATGTAAAGTGACCACAGAGTTCAGTCAGCTGTTAAAAAAGTGCACAGTGCAGATTTTGTTCACTCAGCTGGAACAAATTAGACTCTGTGAGTTAGCATAGCAAGTGATAGCAACATGAGCTGTTATGGGGCCGCTGATTATAATAAGACTCTGAAATCTGGTGTATTCATTATTTATTGGTTATTTTCTGCATGTACACTTTATTGCAGCTACTTTGACCCATTTCTCACTTTTGCTTGAATGTGACTTTATGTCTGCCGACACGACGCACAGATGAATAACTGTGCTAATACAAACAGCTGATCAGTGGCTGAAAGCAGCTCTGTGTTCACCTCCTCCCGTCTCGCCTGCTCCTCTCTCGCTATCATGCAAATTACTGAGACAAGTTACACATGCAAATCTATCAGATAATCTTACAGCATTTCAAACAGCAGCATGACGGCTCTGGGCCCATAAAGAACATTTATGTTTATTGTATTTGTGTAAGGAAATGATTTTAATATTATATTCCCAGAAATATAAACGTAATCTGGGATCATCTTGTATTTTATACTCTTCTGAATATTTTCTCCAATTTGTGGCATTAAAATGTCCCTGTAGGGTCTGTAAAATAATAGACGGTGTCGTCATATTTTCTAAAATATTCATCTTTGTAGCTTTTTCTTCTTGTTTCTGGCAGAGCAGGGTTTTTATTTTCTTCATCCTGATCCGCACACATGCTGACTTTTCTATAGTTCTGATGTCAACCAGTAAACCTCAAACTTAATTTGCTAACAAAGGACATATTACATTTACTGTTTTATTCAGTTAAAAGGAAATCCAGGCCTAAATAATCATTCTTTGCTCAGAAGAGACAGCGGGAAATTTCCTCTCTGAAAATAGGCCGACTATAAATTCAGAGTAAAGGAAATGAGGTTGTGTTGCCTTTTTTTAAAAGATATTTGTAAAAAAAACATTTGATGAACAAATGCTTCCAGTATGTTTCAGCAAGTGAAAATACTCACGATCTTTCTTTGGAGTTTGGACCTATGACTAACGCAGGTGAAACAAATGCCTACAACATCTTGGGTTTATAATAATTTTTCACTCATATCTGGTGAGCAGCCACTTTGTCAGATACACCTGTTCAACTGCTTTTTAAGATGAATAATAATCAGCCAATCACATCGCAGCAACTCAGGCATGCTGACATGGTCAAGGTGACCAAAATGTGGCATGAGTGTTGGTGCCAGATTTTCCCTCACACCCATCTTTTATAGAGGAGGTTCATAGAGAATCATCTGAAGAAGATAAAAACATCCAGTGAGCGGGTGTAAACACCTCGTTGATGCCAGATGTATGAGGAGAATGCTTTGAGCTGACTGGAAGGCAAAAATAACACCAATAAAGATTCATTACAACCAAGATGTGCAGAAGAGCATCTCAGAATGCACAAGACACAGCAGCAGAAGACCACACTGAGAAACAGTTTTTTCAGCAAAATATTAGTACCAACTGAGCATCAAACACCACAGCCTACCTGAGAATTGTTGTTGATCATGTCCATCTCTTTATTACGACCGCGTCTTCTGATGGCTGCTTCCAGCAGCATGACATAGCGCGTCACAGTGCTCAGCTATCTCAAACACAACATTGGGTTCACTGAACTCAGATCAGTCCAGCAGAAAACCTGGGATGTTTTGAAATGGGAGATTTCCATTATGTGTGTCCAGCTGACAAATCTGCCGCAACTGTGTGATGCTAACATGGCAACATGGACCCAAATCTGTGTTTCCAACACCAGCCCAGCATGTGGCCAGCGTGTATATAAGATGTTTAAAGCAAGAAATGAAAAACTGAATGTACTTTCGCTTTAGTAGGATCTGATGTAGGATCTGTACAGCATTACAGGGGGGTTAGATAAAGAGTAAGATCTGTGGTCTGTAGCTACTGAAACACAAAAAATGATATTTCATGACGATAAAGAAAAAAAATGTCTGGGCCTGCTTTGGATTTCACAATCAGACAGTTGTGGCTGGATTCTGCTTTTATTTTAATTACATGTAATTTTCTTTGTATGCCATGTTTGAGTTACAAAAAACAGGCCAGAAATAGTAACTGCATTTAGCTAAGGAAACTGTAGTTTTGTACTCCAAACATATATGTACAATATAAACAGCATGTATACTACAAGCATGACGAGTTAGTTGTGCTCTGCTCACCTTTCTTGTGAGCAGCTTGCTTTCTCCTCCCCCCCACTCCCTTTTTTTCTCTTTTAATACCCTGAATTCACTTTCTTGGCTACAGACATGACTCAGAGTTCACATTAGTACTCACATTGATGGAAAGACTTAGCTGTGCTATGTTGGTGAGTCTGAGATGTTTGAAGGGGCAGGTGCTCAAAGTTAAAAAGAGGCACATAGAAACAGGCTGAATAACAACAAGCCACATTCATCAGGAATCTAATATGGAATGGCATCATACTATACAGAATATTGTCACTGTACACATGTACAGTGGGATACAGAGCATCTCCTACTCAGTGCAAACATTTGGGAAAAGAAAGGGGAGGTGCACAGTTCTGCAGCACTATATAAATAAATAAATAAATAAATAAATAAATAGTGTTATATCTTTACAGTGTGAGTTACTGCAAGTAAAATTAAGTGTTGCACAGTGGTGATGGTAGTTTGTAGTCTGTGTATAGAGGGAAGTCCTTGGAGTGGGGCTGGAACTGTGTTGTCAGTGCATCTGTAAGTTCAGGGTTGTTATGGAAGAAACTATTTTTGAGTCTGTCTGTCTTTGTGCTGATGCACCTGTAGCGCTTCCTGAGGGGAGCAGGTTGGACATGTAAAGGCAGCGGGAGGAATAAATGTCCATCGGGGAGGGGAGAGGGCAGCTGATGATCTTCTGTGCTGTCTTGACTACACTCTGAAGTCTTGCTCTGTCCTCCTTAGTGCAGCTGCCGTACCATACTGTGATGCAGTACAGGGAGTGCAGAATTATTAGGCAAGTTGTATTTTTGAGGAATAATTTTATTATTGAACAACAACCATGTTCTCAATGAACCCAAAAAACTCATTAATATCAAAGCTGAATGTTTTTGGAAGTAGTTTTTAGTTTGTTTTAGTTTTAGCCATTTTAGGGGATATCTGTGTGTGCAGGTGACTATTACTGTGCATAATTATTAGGCAACTTAACAAAAACAAATATATACCCATTTCAATTATTTATTTTTACCAGTGAAACCAATATAACATCTCCACATTCACAAATATACATTTCTGACATTCAAAAACAAAACAAAAACAAATCAGCGACCAATATAGCCACCTTTCTTTGCAAGGACACTCAAAAGCCTGCCATCCATGGATTCTGTCAGTGTTTTGATCTGTTCACCATCAACATTGCGTGCAGCAGCAACCACAGCCTCCCAGACACTGTTCAGAGAGGTGTACTGTTTTCCCTCCTTGTAAATCTCACATTTGATGATGGACCACAGGTTCTCAATGGGTTCAGATCAGGTGAACAAGGAGGCCATGTCATTAGTTTTTCTTCTTTTATACCCTTTCTTGCCAGCCACGCTGTGGAGTACTTGGACGCGTGTGATGGAGCATTGTCCTGCATGAAAATCATGTTTTTCTTGAAGGATGCAGACTTCTTCCTGTACCACTGCTTGAAGAAGGTGTCTTCCAGAAACTGGCAGTAGGACTGGGAGTTGAGCTTGACTCCATCCTCAACCCGAAAAGGCCCCACAAGCTCATCTTTGATGATACCAGCCCAAACCAGTACTCCACCTCCACCTTGCTGGCGTCTGAGTCGGACTGGAGCTCTCTGCCCTTTACCAATCCAGCCACGGGCCCATCCATCTGGCCCATCAAGACTCACTCTCATTTCATCAGTCCATAAAAACTTAGAAAAATCAGTCTTGAGATATTTCTTGGCCCAGTCTTGACGTTTCAGCTTGTGTGTCTTGTTCAGTGGTGGTCGTCTTTCAGCCTTTCTTACCTCGGCCATGTCTCTGAGTATTGCACACCTTGTGCTTTTGGGCACTCCAGTGATGTTGCAGCTCTGAAATATGGCCAAACTGGTGGCAAGTGGCATTTTGGCAGCTGCACGCTTGACTTTTCTCAGTTCATGGGCAGTTATTTTGCGCCTTGGTTTTTCCACACGCTTCTTGTGACCCTGTTGACTATTTTGAATGAAACGCTTGATTGTTCGATGATCACGCTTCAGAAGCTTTGCAATTTTAAGACTGCTGCATCCCTCTGCAAGATATCTCACTATTTTTGACTTTTCTGAGCCTGTCAAGTCCTTCTTTTGACCCATTTTGCCAAAGGAAAGGAAGTTGCCTAATAATTATGCACACCTGATATAGGGTGTTGATGTCATTAGACCACACCCCTTCTCATTACAGAGATGCACATCACCTAATATGCTTAATTGGTAGTAGGCTTTCGAGCCTATACAGCTTGGAGTAAGACAACATGCATGAAGAGGATGATGTGGACAAAATACTCATTTGCCTAATAATTCTGCACTCCCTGTATGTCGGCAGACTCTCAATGGATGAGCGGTAGAAGGTGAGCAGCAGATTGGAGTCCAGTTTGTGCTTCAGTGGTGTGTGTGTGTGTGTGTGTGTGTGTTTGTTAAAAAAAAGTCATTAACATGAAATAATGCCTTTATAATGATTGCGCTTGTTTGACTATCCACTCTATGCAGGCAGAAGCTTATTTAATGTTTAAACTGCAGAGAAAGAATAATTTTGCTGCTGTAAAATCAGCATTTTTCACATTTGAAATATAAATAAAAAATAATCTGTTTCTTAATGTATTTTCTTTAAAACACTGTTTAAAAAAATATTGTAGTTATAGTAATGTGTGTGGATATGCATATTAGATAGTTTAGGTGAAATATAAGCCCTCCACAAAGGAGGGTAAGCCCCGTAACTTCCTTTAAAACTAAATATGTTCCCTATAACAGTGGACAGAGCTACAGACCCGTGGCACTCTTACCCAGTTAGCTAGCAAGTAATGACCAGACTACTTGTGCATTAAATAAAAGGAGGGGTAATGTTTGCCGCACTGTTGCACACACAGCACGCTCATTTGTTTCAGACAACTTACCAACGTGTACATAATAATACTCCTGTGTGCTATAGACTATAGTGTACACCCTACTTGCTGGTTTTTGTTGCATCAGTCTGTGTCTCCCAATTAATTTGTGTGCGGCCAGGCAGCAAAAAATGTGTGTGCTCTTTGCAAGCTTGTTCCCGGCTCCAGGCGCCGCACTCTGCAATCAAGGGCGAACTTTGGTTAATGGTCCACAGCCATTAACCCCCCCCCCGCCGCCCTTCACATGCCCGTAGTACAGAGTGGACAAAACCATTTTGTCTGGAATTAAAGTTCAGTCCCAAATAAATGTATCCAGACAATTGAAATATGATTCGAATTTTCTAGCAAACTAAAACAAAGGCTTGCTAGATTCCTTCCTGCCATTACAGCCCTCGTAACCCCCCTACTGTTCTTCCCATTATGATGCGCCCCCCCCCAACTTCCACCACTAATCAACTACTTCAATACAGTCCCCATCTTTTTGGAGATGACTCTCCCGGTGTCCACAGTCTGTCCACAGTTCACATCATAAATCTGTGAATTTTTAAACAGTTTCCACTTTGTTTGTTTTTGTATTTATTCTGATATAATTAATCCCCCCCACACACACACACACACACACACACACCCCCACCCCAACCCCCTGTTGTGCCACCCGTTAATAAAAAAACCTGGCAACGCCCCTGTTAGTTGACACTTGTCGGTCAAACAGCTGTGCGCGTGTTTACATGAGCGCGCGAGACTGTGAGAAGACTCACACACAGTGAAACATGTTATAAACGACCTTTTACGACTTTTATGTGAAAACACAAGCCTAAGCATCAGAAGCGCTCATTCTGCAGCTCACTGCCCTCTCGTACTTTGCATAGATACCGTCCTTGCTTCCGGACTTTTTTTTTATAACTTGCGGGCTATAATGCAAGTTAACTTTTACTTCCTTGTACACACACGCGGATAGAGGAACTGGCCGTTTTGCGAGTGGCCTTTTTGTCAGCGCTCTACATCCTCTCCTGTTTCACTTTAAAACTTTCCAATCATGATTAGATAGAAGACAAACGAGCGGCGACTTTGGGGAGCTGTAAGGAATCGATTTCACTCACAAGGTAAGCCGGACACTTTACATTTCTTTATTTTTTTCCTTCTTTTCTGTTTTTGGTGTCAGTTTTCTGGCGGCCGAGGTGTGACACAGTTCAGCTGGCTGAGGGGAAATCCGCTTTTTGCTGGCGGCAGCAGCAGCAGTGTGTGCGGGGCTGCAGAGGATGTGTCTGACCAGGCGGCTCAGCGTGGAGGCAGCTCCGTGTCAGAGCGGGACCGGTACCTCCGAAAGCCTTCACGCACGGCGCACTTTACATTTCTTCTTTGGGGAACTCGTTTTGAGGTGAACCGTTGGGCCCACGTGGAACAGTTTCACCCGTATTTAATTCCAATCCTTCAAACTTCACTGTGTTGGTCAGGATATTAGACACTGGGCCCTCTGCGCCTTTAGTGTGGGGCTTTGTGTAGCTGTTGTGCCATTTTATTGTAGTTTTGCGCCACTTTTGTGAGACTTTTTCTTTCCCATAAAAGTTATTTTTGTGTGATATTGCATTTCCTTGTTGTTGCTTCTTCTTCTGCCTTGTTTGGGGTCATTTGTGTGCTTTTTGTCTTTGTTGGTCATTTTGCGTCAGTTTCACTGCTGGAAGGTATTGAATATTAAGAGGTCACCGATTACTAGTTGCTCTGCTAAAAATGTAATGCATGAATAACTGTAAAGAGATGATCTAATAATGTGGTTGTATTTTCAGCAAATTTTAAGTGACTGCACGCAGCAGACCTGATTTAAATCAGGGTGTGCACGTTATTTTAATTCATGTTCACATAACGACTAAATGTGATCTCAAGTGTGCCAGACCATTAAAATCATAGCACCATAACCCGTAATGTCAATGTCTTTAAGTAAAGCACATTATGAAAACAATACGTCCTTAAAAAACTGTCAAACAAGCAAAGATATTATTGTTTTTTCTCCTCAAGTGAGCAATCCATCTATAAAACAGGAGTAATAGCATATATGTTTCCCACATTCAGTGACTCTGCTGTCTTTGGATCTCAGTGGAAAGGCACAAAGCTTGACATCTTCACGATTTAAACAACTAATTCAAAGTTCAGGTCTGTTCATGCCTGTGTGGTAAAACTGGCATCACCACACGAGCGGTAGTGTGCTTTTTCTTTTCTGAAAAGGTCTTTGGCACAGGATTGTGTTTTTTGCGTTAGATGTTTGCTCAGCAGCACGTTCACTGCTGCTAAACAAGTTTTATTCTATTTAGAGCTGATTTCTGATTCTAAATGGAAAAAACTGTTGAATTTCCAGCTGTGCAAGGCACTCTTGTCAGACAACATGGCCCCTGCTTGGTATGGTTGGCTGATCACAGGCATGGACGACTGAACTTGCTAAGAGCATCACTGAGGCGGTGCGAATTCAAACCAGACAACTGTTCAGAATCAGTGCTCAAACTTTTACTGGCAAACCGTTGGGGTCTGTAGATGCAGAGGGAGCTCCTTACAAAGACTGTTTTGGAGATCTTTGGCTACGTGGAGTGAAGGATTACAGGAATTCAACCAGCACGCAAGCTGTGAAAAATACTTGCACACACTCTTCCAAAAAGCCAACGCAGCATTGCCTTCGTTTAACGCTGATTGGTTGAAAAGGTTAAACAGGAAAGGGAACGACCATAGAAGACTTTACCACAATGATAAAAAAGCACAAAAAACAACAAAGATCAAAGAGACATGGTTAGAAGCAGAGACGGTGGACAGTTTCCACTGTTTTTAGTTTCACAACACCACCAAGGTCTCTGTATGTCGTGACATTTATCTTCTCTGTGGCAGGGATGAAACTGAAGGACCAACAAGTGCACAGCAAGAACACGAGTTTCTCACGTTAGTGGCTGTCCTGCAGATCTTTATCTCTGCCACTTTGGCTATTGTCCACAGCGACAAGACGTAGACGAATTTCTATAAATCTCTACCTATCATGCGTGCACCAGTAGTGCTGGGACCTTATGCCCAAATGTCCACCAATCTTGTCCAGAGTTATGCAAAAGATGCCTTTCCTGCATGGGAAAAGACCAAAAACAAACAAAGAACACAATAAACCCCAGAATGTGAGTTATACTGATGCCATATCAAACCATCCACCTGTCCACAACTCACAGAATCGTTAACTATCCTCCAGTATGGGTCAGAACTGAATAAAGTTTACAGTCAGTGTGCATGTAATGGGTCTAACACAAGGTCACCGGTTTGTCTCTGTCATTCTCTCACACCAAACCAAGAAAACGCATCACTTTCTGTTTGTGCTTCACACACGGATCGTGAGCCAGATGAGCAGCTACATCAAGATTTCCCTTTATAATCACCAACGTTTGTATGAGGAGCTGTAATTTAATGACACATTTTCTTAGCAACTGAAGTTTCATCCGTTCAGTTGACTGCAGAGGTGGAGTATATCACAGACAGGGCGCTGACTTCATCGCAGGTTCGCAGTTAAATTTATTCAGGAATATCTAAACATAATTTTCTCTTCAGTTTCCATCTTGATCATCGTCTTGTGTCTCAAATTGTTTCTCAATTTCCTGGTTCTTTTTCTTCCTCAGTGATGATCAGTTTGAGTTCATACTGTGTCTGTTTTGTTTTGTTGTGTATCGCTTTAATTATTGTGTCCATCTACGGTCATTCGGTGTCTCCTTGGGAGTCATCTTGCATCTCTGTTTCTTTTTGTGCATCATTTGTCATATTGTGTCTCTTGCTTTTCTCATTTTAAGTCCTTTTTGCCACACTGTGGCACTTTTTGCCCTTTTTGGATTGCTTTTGGGTCATTTTGCCTCCTTTTAATGGTTTTGTCTGTTTTGTGGTTATTGTGGAGATTTGTCTGTCATCTTGTGTCTCTGCGGTTTTGCTTCTTTTGTCTTTTTTGTCATATTTAGTCTATTTTTCCTCATTTCGTGTCTCTTTTTGGGTCCTTATGGGCAGAGTTGCAATGTATTTTATACTATTTGTTCATTTTACATGCGTTGTGGTTGTTTTTGAGTCTTTTGTCTTTTATTCTTCTTGCTCATAGCATGCCTATTTTTGTATAAATATAGTATAAATATCCAGATGGAGACACAAATCATCTTCTATGAGAGGCAAATGACATCAACAAGACATGAACAAATTCTAAAGAAATTCAAGGACTGAAAATAAGATTTCTGTTTGGGTTGCCATGAGAAACAATGAGACACCAAATTACCAGAAAAAGACTCAAATGGACCATAAATAGCTGGACATTGCCTTCAGTCAGCGGGCATGTGTCCCAGAGCTTGTAGTCTCGTAACCTTCCTTGTTCCAAGAAAACAAGAAACGTCCAAATAGTTCACGTTTGTAATTCTTTTCATTTCACTGAAAAACGAATGCCACGACGTAGCTGTAGCTCTGTGCAGTGCTAACACAGCCGTCTGTGAAAGTAGAGCATCTGCAGAGACGTTAAAACTAAATGACTGACCCCAGAGTCACCGTATCTGTATCGCTGCTTCTTTTAAGTGCAGATATGCAGAGAACATTTTTATGCACGTCCTCTTAATTGTATCGATGGGGCTAACGGGTCTAGCCTGTTCTCTTGTTCCTTTTTTTTCTAACAGCACAGCCTTTGGCCGTAGATGTCTGTTGAAGTTGAATGAATACATTGTTGGGAGATGGCGAAATGCAAACAAACACCAACAGTAATGTTAGCATCCACCTCGTGGATCTGAACGCACTGTTGAGTCACTGATGTTCACAGAAACACGTTGCTCCAGCTGCTAATAATCCTTTTACTTCACTATGGTCGTGTTTGCTTAAATGATTAATATTAACCTGATCCTTATTATTCACTGACACAGTCCTGTGTAACTGTGTGGAATCGGTTTGTAAATACTGCAGCAAGTAAATAACTGGAACATTTAGTTTATTGATATTCCAAATCATTTCCTAAATATGTGATGAGTAGTAAAACAGCCGCCTTGAGTCAGTACTTACAACATAACGCAAAGTGTTTCATCAGCGAGCGGAGCAGGTGAGATGTGGAGGCTAACTGGAAAGTTGAAACAGCGTTTAAGCAGACTGACTAATCTCAGTGTTCTAGATAGCAAAAAGTAAACTTTTTGAAAGTTTACTCTTCGAAAAGTTATAATCTGTGTCTCAGCCGTAGGAAATGGCTCTGCAAAACATTTCTGTTAGAAAACAGAATTTTTAACGCTTACCATTTATTCTCTGCGTGAACAGAGGTCAGACTTTAGCCCCGCGGTCTGCCCCGATTACCCACGCCAACGAGGACATGTTCTTGAAAGTGTTCGCACGTGTGCGTGTAATTCCATGAAATGTTTTGAATGACTTCTGATCAAATTTGGCTTCCATCCATCGAGATCTTCAGGGCCCGCTTAACGATTTATTGCTGGAAAATTTACAAAAAGCCTTTTAACTCTGAAACTAAGATCCTTACAAGATCAAAACTGTGTGGACAGAACAACATGTAGAAAGCACCATAAAAAGATTTAACATATCATGTCATATTTGACCTTTGACCTGATCTGAAAGTGATAATAATGCTGTTTGGAGCTATTTAACATGGAAATAAGTTTTCAGATTGACGTACGTGTTAGCATGGGATACTTACAGCTGATTAATTTATTATTGTGACTTTGTTATCCACCTTACAGTAACAGGTCATTACTGCTCAAACACATAACAATTTGAATACATGTGAAATATTACTGAAAAAGTTCCTTTTTTAATTTTAGAAAATAAAAATACACATTTTTATCAAAATGTTTATATTTATCGCTAACAAATTAAACACATTTTAATAAGCAATGAAATGAATGCTACACAAGTACAGTATCCACATAAATAACCGATAATTATTCCCCAAATTTAGTCTAATATATTAAAATGGAAGTCAATAAGGCAACTAACTGTTCTAACTGCACTACAAACTCGTTAAGGACATTAATAAGGAGCAAAACCCCCCCAAAATGAACATACTGTAAATAATTTGTTAAATGTCGTATCAGCTGGTAGCGTGATGTCACATATTTATTATCATTTATGCAGATGTTTGCAAAAAGAAAAGAGAAAAGATGCTGCTTATTAGGTCGTTTTTAAAATTATTTTTTATGCATTTCAAAACTGTTTGATCCAAAGTTCATATGTGTGTAATTGTTAAAGAAGCAATGAGCTAAAAGAGGCTAAACCACAGGTGTCCAACTCCAGGCCTCGAGGGCCGGTGTCCTGCAGCTTTTAGATGTGTCCTTGCTCTAACACAGCTGATTTAAATGGCTCAATTCCTCCTCAACATGTCCTGAAGTTCTCCAGAAGTCTGGTAATGAACTGATCATGTGATTCAGGCGTGTTGAACCAGGGTGAGATCTAAAACCTGCAGGACACCGACCCTCGAGGCCTGGAGTTGGACACCCCTAAACAATTTAGCAACTGTGTGAGGAGATAAATAATAATAATATCAAATCTCTTTCATGTGTTTATCGTAAAGCTTCAACAGTTACACTTATTTGAATAAATGAGTCAAAATTCTGTTTGTCTTTGCCGCTTCAGCTCTTTAAAATGAGCTTGTGTAGGTTTGATATATATTGCTGCAGTGAAGCGAATGCCATTAGATCTGCACTGTTAGTCCTCAGACTAAAACTGAAGATGTCAGTTTGTTTTACGCTTTTCTTTAAAAGATGCGTAGCTACATTTTTTTGCATTACTGTTCAAATGGGTTTTTGTTTCTCTGGTTCTTTTCATTCATATTTGGGTTGCATATAAACAGACTCATTCTTCTAATTTTTTTTTTGATTTATTGATTTATTGATTAACATTCAAATATCTCAGTGAATACAGAATAAAGATTACCACAAAGCAAGAAAGCACGAGACAAGGCTAATCAAAAGGTATTGGCTGAAGCATATTCTTATTACGCCAACACTTTTAACAAAAGATCTTTAAGCGTGCAGCTCATGTACACAGGGCTCGAAGCAACGAGTAAAACAAAACAAAGCAAACAAACAAACAAACAACAACAAAAAGACTTTTCACCTTAGATAAGTAACTACATTACATTAAATTTCATTAACATAATCAAAGCAAAACAACCAAGAGTTTCAGAATTATTATTTTTGCTCTTTTCATTCTTCATTTATATATTTTTCTAATACTCTGTTTTTAAACATGTTTTTAAACAAAGAAAATGAACTACACCTTTTTAAATCACTGTCATAACTATTAACGGAAACACGTCTCTGCTTAATGTTTGTCCTTATCTTGTTTTTTTAAAGACATCTGTTCCCCTTAAGTCATATTGACTCTCTCTGACTTGAAACAGCTTCTGAGTACTGCGGCAAAGCAAGTTATTTTGTGCTTTATACGTTATCTGTGCCATTTTATATTCTACTAAATCATAAAATTTCAGGGTATTCAGATTAATAAACAAAATGTTAGTTGGTTCTATATAGTTTGATTGATTTATAATTCTTTTAGCTCTTTTCTGTAACTTGAAAATAGGAAGAGTATTTGTTTTATATGCATTACCCCATATCTCTAGACAATAAGTCATATATGGAAGCAACAGAGAACAATAAAGTGTGTATAATGATTTCTTGTTCAGGACATGCTTTGTTTTGTAGAGAATAGCAATGGTTTTTGACATTTTTGTTTTCACATGGTTTATATGAGACTTCCAACTCAGCTTATCATCAATTATCACTCCAAGAAATTTATTTTTGTACACTCTTTAAATTTCAATTCCATTAACCCTGATTTTAGATACATTTTTCATTTGTCTACTGCCAAAAATAATACATTTTGTTTTGTTTATATTTAACGGTAACTTATTTACATCAAACCAGTTTTTTAATATATTTAACTCCTTTTCCGCTGTAGTCAGAAGCTGTTCTAGGCTTTTACCTGAGCAATACAGAGTGGTATCATCAGCAAACAATACACATTTTAACAGTTTGGAAACACTACATATATCATTTATATATAATATGAATAATTTAGGGCCCAGCACAGAGCCCTGAGGAACACCACAAGTTACCTTCAACTGATTAGATTTTACATTATTGATTTCAACATATTGATATCTGTCATCCAGGTAACTTTTCATCCACTTGTGTGCTATCCCTCTTATGCCATATCTCTCTAGTCATTAATATAGAATGATCAGTTGTATCAAACGCATTTTTTAAGTCTATAAAAACACCAACAGTATATTCCTTATTATCTATTGCATTAGATATCCCTTCTACAAGTTCCATCACTGCCATCGAAGTGGACCTTTTCACTCTAAAGCCATATTGGTTATCACTTAGGAGATTATGCTTCTCAATATATTTATCAAGTCTATTAACAAATAACTTTTCTAAAATTTTTGAGAACTGTGGGAGTAGTGATATTGGTCTGTAATTGGTAAATTGGCATTTCTCTCTGTTTTTATGGATTGGAATAACTTTTGCTATTTTCATTTTTGAGGGAAACACACCAATTCGAAAGGACAGATTACAAATGTATGTGAAAGGTTGCACTATATATATGATATATTAACTAATATCATGTCAATACCAAAACAGTCGGTGGACTTTTTATTTTTAAATGTTTTCACAATGTTAATTATTTCTCTATGAGTTGCAGCACCAATAAACATGGAGGACACATTCTGAGTAATATGTTTATTTAGGTCGTTATTATTTCTTGACTCTGGAATTTCTTTTGCTAAATTATAGCCAACGTGTACAAAGAAATCATTAAATTAATTTGCAATGTTTAGTTTTATCAAGCACAATATCTTTATCTTTTTTTAAATATTCTGGATAATTCTTATTTTTTGAGCCCTTTTTGATTATACTATTTAATAACCTCCATGTTTCTTGTGTGTTACTTCTACTTTGCTCCAATAATGTGTGGTAATATTCTTTCTTACTTGTTCTTATAATATTTACTAATCTAATTTTCACTTGTAGTATTATATTATGGCACAAGTGAGTGGATTAAAGCGAGCCACGGACTCAGTAATGCAGCCAAATTATGAATGCAGCACATCTGCGTAGGCCTGTGGGGTTTTGAGGAAGATGTGAGATAACGTTGTCCTATACTGCAGAAATTATTTGACTTGTGATAAATACCCAAATATTAAGACAATAGCCATACAGTTCATGTCGGGGATAATTCAATCCAGTTAAAACGCCGAGTGTAAAACTTAGAAAGACCGAAGGACACAGACATCTGTCCTCCTTCCTCTGCTGCGGCGCATTCACTGCTTGCAGGTGTTGCTGCTAGAAAGTGAGAGGAGGCATTCGCTTTCTCAGCCTGCAGCCAAGTTAAAAAAAACTGCTAGATTTGAGAGTGTGGCACATTAAGCAACCAGCTGTTCTATATACATACATACATACAGCTTAGCGTTAGCTCGGTCAGAAAAAAAACTGCAATCTAACTTCAAGCAGAAAAACACCAATAAGAAAATAGACTGAAGCTTTTTTAGATTCTAAATGATACTTCTGAAGTGAAACACTGCACAGGCAAAAATGAAACTGTTACAGAGACAATCATCCTTTTGTGGAGTACAAGAAAAAAAGCATAAAGGAAGTTTGACGTCTGTATGATTTAAAGAGCTGTAGCGTGTTACATCTCACCCAGCACCTCAGGCTGATGTGTCATCTTAAAGGTGCAAATCTTCATGCCCCTTTTTGTAACATGTATGTCTTTATATCTGCTGTTAATCACCAGTAAATCATTCTTTTGTTCCACAGCATCTTAAACAAGTTGCTTTAGACTTAGCTCGTACCTAGCTGCAAATATTGATGTTAACCAACGCGCTTTGCTGAGGATGAGCTGGATCCTTCAGCCTCCTTACTGCACGTGCTGAACTCAGCAGCTTGCTGAGTTGCTGAGGCCGCAGTGGCCTAGTTTACAGACAACCACGGACTGTATATAAAAGATGGGCACAGCGACTCAAAGCCACATATAGGTTTTGGGACATGACGGTTAGTGTTCTGGCTGCTGCTCTGTTACTTTTTGGAGCCAGAAGCTGCACTCATAAACTGCATGAAGGACACATACGGTTAGGTCCATAATTTGTCGTTTTTGTAGTTTTGCCTCTTCGTGCCACCGCAGTGGATTTTAAATCAAACATATGTGATGAAAATGTAGACGTTCAGCTTTAAGTCTAAAATACAAGGACTCATTAACTGGCCACTCATTTTCAGAGGCGTCAAAGTAAATTACTAACATAATTTTAAATATAAGGATGGATGCTGCTTGTGGGTCTCTCTGCCTTCAGTTTTGTGTTAACAACTGAAAGCATAAACTACTGGGCTGATCTGTGACTGACTTGGCCATTGGACAACATTCAGCTGTTGCACGGGTTGCTTTCGCAGTTTGCCTCGGCTCATTGTCCATCTGAACTTTGAAGATCTGTCCAGACAGTTTTGCAGCATTTGTGTGAATCTGAGCAGAGTACAGTCTTGTCCACAGTTCATCATGAGCAGTCACATCATCAGTAAACACCAGTAATACTGCCTCCATGACCTGTTCATTACCTGCTTCATACTCTTGTTATGTCGTTATCTTGGTAAAAACAGGTTAAACTCAGTTTAGTTAGTTTAAAGAGGCTCGTTTCAATGTTTAATCTGCTTCTTTTAAAGCCTGGGCGTCTCTTGATGACGGTGATACTCCTTCCTCCTCATGAGTGTTCCTGACTTGGTTAGATGTTGTGAAATAGGTTTTCCTTAACCATGGAAATAATTCTGTCATCCACTTTAGTTTAATCTTTGGTCTTTCAGTCTGTCGGTGCATTCCTTCCTTTAATGAATGAATGAGATTGTTTATATGGTCAGTTTCTGATATCTTTCTAACTTGTTTATTTTTGGTATTTCAGCCTAATGATGACCTCCCTCACGTGTACTTATATTGTTTTCAGCTTAAAATTACAGTGAAATGCTATAAAGAAGAGAAAGTCTGACTCTATTGTTGCATTATAGCTTTTTCTATTGAAATCTTTTCTATAGAGATTTTCCAAACAGGTGTAAATTCTATAAAAAAGGTGCGGACCTTAACCCAGCGGTTCCCAACCCCTGGGCCATGGACCAGTACTGGGCCACGAGAGTTGAGGCTCGGGTGTGAAATTAATGGTTTTCAGGGTTTTTATCGGTTTTTAGCGTAATTTTTTTTAATCATTTTTATTGTTAACTCAGTTTCCCGGGGTCTTTTCCCCCGTGTTATGAATAAATCTTCTTTTTTTTTTGGTACCGGTACTGGTTTTATTTTGTTGATTTAACCGGAAGACCTTAAAGGCCGGTCTGTGAAAATATTGTCGGCCATAAACCGGTCCGTGGTGCAAAAAAGGTTGGGGACTGCTGCCTTAACCAATCCCAAAGCCCGCCCACGACCTGCTGACCCCATTCACAGCAGCACAATGCTTAGCTGCCTACCAACCTCTTTAGCACTGGCTATGGAAGCACGTCATACAACCCAAATATAAAAACATGCAAACTATCCCTTTAAATACCAGCTTTCTGTTTATATGAATGCATTCCTCTGGCACCAAAGGTGGTTTGGCTGAAAGAAACATCACATCCTCATTTCAGATAAACACAAATCTTCCTGAAATGTTTTCCATACAGGATGTTCACCTGACTAAGGCCTCAGTTTGTGCTTAACAAGTATGAGGAAATTTGTTAATGTAAATAAGATCCTTAATAGGGACTGTCCCTTCACTGGACTCAGCGTTTCAGTAGGAAAAACAGGGGCATAGTGGTGTAATTATGTCAGTTAATTATTCACCTCTCCTCAGAACACTGAAGAATGCTCTTTAGTTTAATGTTTCAGCCTTATTCACATAGACAGGAAAGCACATCATGGATTTTTACACATACTTTAAAGTACTTTTAATCACATGTAAAGATAAAAATGCCATTTTTTTCTTAATCTATGCTCTGTTTTGAATGTAACTCTTCACTAACATTTCTTAATGTGCTTTATTCAGTGTTGTGACATCACAAGAGGTACCTCAAAGTTTACGCAGCTCAAAGTGAAATAGTTCATGTTGGAGGTATGTTCAGTGCCCCGCCTCGTCTCCAAGCAGTTGAAGTTTATTTGTTCTGGGGGGTTTTCTCCTTCTCTAAACTGAACTTTATCAGGAAAACTATTTCTCACCACCCTGACAACCAATTGTTACAACCACAAAGGGCCACAAAATATTAGACACATTAAGCATGTAATGCTGAAGTGCATGATAGTCACAGACAGTGTAAGGAACTTTAAAAGTGTTAAATTTTGGTGAAAAAGTTTTTCACAGCCTCTGTGCAGTCCTGTGAAAAACTGAATCATCTGAGACTCTACAGGCCTCAGTTAGCAGGCTACGTGTTCATGAGAGGACCATTAGAAAAGGACTGAAGTACGACTTTTTCAGAAGGGTTGCCAGGAGGAGGAAGCCTCTACGTTCTAAAGAAAAAAACAACAGTTAGGTTTGCAAAGCTGCATCTGAACGAACCAGAAGACTTCTGAAAAGATGTCCTTTGGACAAATAAAGCACATTTATCGATAAAGCACAGCAGCACGTTTGGAGAAAATCAGACCGCTCAGACCAACCGTCAGCACACGGTGGAGGCACCATGGGGTCACTGCATATACAGGGAGTGCAGAATTATTAGGCAAGTTGTATTTTTGAGGAATAATTTTATTATTGAACAACAACCATGTTCTCAATGAACCCAAAAAACTCATTAATATCAAAGCTGAATGTTTTTGGAAGTAGTTTTTAGTTTGTTTCTAGTTTTAGCTATTTTAGGGGGATATCTGTGTGTGCAGGTGACTATTACTGTGCATAATTATTAGGCAACTTAACAAAAACAAATATATACCCATTTCAATTATTTATTTTACCAGTGAAACCAATATAACATCTCCACATTCACAAATATACATTTCTGACATTCAAAAACAAAACAAAAACAAATCAGCGACCAATATAGCCACCTTTCTTTGCAAGGACACTCAAAAGCCTGCCATCCATGGATTCTGTCAGTGTGTTTGATCTGTTCACCATCAACATTAAGTGCAGCAGCAACCACAGCCTCCCAGACACTGTTCAGAGAGGTGTACTGTTTTCCCTCCTTGTAAATCTCACATTTGATGATGGACCACAGGTTCTCAATGGGGTTCAGATCAGGTGAACAAGGAGGCCATGTCATTAGTTTTTCTTCTTTTATACCCTTTCTTGCCAGCCACGCTGTGGAGTACTTGGACGCGTGTGATGGAGCATTGTCCTGCATGAAAATCATGTTTTTCTTGAAGGATGCAGACTTCTTCCTGTACCACTGCTTGAAGAAGGTGTCTTCCAGAAACTGGCAGTAGGACTGGGAGTTGAGCTTGACTCCATCCTCAACCCGAAAAAGGCCCCACAAGCTCATCTTTGGTGATACCAGCCCAAACCAGTACTCCACCTCCACCTTGCTGGCGTCTGAGTCGGACTGGAGCTCTCTGCCCTTTACCAATCCAGCCACGGGCCCATCCATCTGGCCCATCAAGACTCACTCTCATTTCATCAGTCCATAAAACCTTAGAAAAATCAGTCTTGAGATATTTCTTGGCCCAGTCTTGACGTTTCAGCTTGTGTGTCTTGTTCAGTGGTGGTCGTCTTTCAGCCTTTCTTACCTTGGCCATGTCTCTGAGTATTGCACACCTTGTGCTTTTGGGCACTCCAGTGATGTTGCAGCTCTGAAATATGGCCAAACTGGTGGCAAGTGGCATCTTGGCAGCTGCACGCTTGACTTTTCTCAGTTCATGGGCAGTTATTTTGCGCGCCTTGGTTTTTCCACACGCTTCTTGTGACCCTGTTGACTATTTTGAATGAAACGCTTGATTGTTCGATGATCACGCTTCAGAAGCTTTGCAATTTTAAGACTGCTGCATCCCTCTGCAAGATATCTCACTATTTTTGACTTTTCTGAGCCTGTCAAGTCCTTCTTTTGACCCATTTTGCCAAAGGAAAGGAAGTTGCCTAATAATTATGCACACCTGATATAGGGTGTTGATGTCATTAGACCACACCCCTTCTCATTACAGAGATGCACATCACCTAATATGCTTAATTGGTAGTAGGCTTTCGAGCCTATACAGCTTGGAGTAAGACAACATGCATGAAGAGGATGATGTGGACAAAATACTCATTTGCCTAATAATTCTGCACTCCCTTTACAAAAGTATTCTAGAGTCACATTTGAGGCCGTCTGTACCACAGCTACTGATGATCCACAGCAGCAAATCTGCAACAGAACGTCTGAAAAAGAAAAGAATGGAGCTGCTGCAATGGTCCAGTCAAAGTCCTGAGCTCAGCCTGACTGAAAGGGAGCTTCAGAGAGCTGTGAGACTGATAAAGTCATACAGAAAATGATTATTTCTTGCTAAATCATGAGGTGTAATTAGTTTTTCACAGGGCTGCATATTACAAGGTTGCTGCCTTAAAAACCTTTCTTTTACGGTACAGTTTTAGCTCCCGAGAGAAGCTTGTTAGAGTACTGTTGCATCACCTTCATTTTTAACTTTCACATGTTGGGTACTTGTTCCTAGTGCACATTTACCTCACAGTGTACTGACTTCACCTCATTGCATAGTGAGTTGACAGCATCTCCTCCGCTACATAATAACAAACTTGTTACGTTCCCTCAGAGTGACTTCTTTAGCTAAAAGTTAGCTGTTGCAACTTTGAGTTTTGTTACACCAGCAACAATATCCTCGAAAGGCCTCACCACCATAACTGTATCTCCACCTGTGTGGTGGAGATACAGTTAGCTTGTATGAGCTATCGAGGTAAGCTGGTTAACGGCCGACAGACAATTATGATCATCTCGGCTTGTCTCGACGTGTCTGCCATCGTGATAAATGGCCCGACTGACACAACCGTTTCGCTATCATACAGCTGCGCGTCCCATCATCTGCAGTCAGAGGAAGACAGAAAATCCCCATGTGTCATAGGTTTCCTTTATTTCCTTTGTGAAAACAAAAATAAGTGAAAAATTTTGTGATATTTTAACAGGAATGAATTCTTTAGGTGATGAACTCATTACTTGAATTCCAAATTTAACATAATTCATTTGGCATTTGTCAGCATCATCAGTGAAAGCTGTGCCAACATGTGTCACAGCAAAGCGTGTCGAAGTTACATGCAGAAGTTACAGTAGGTTGCAGTTAGCTGCAGTGCCAGCAGAGGGAGATATTTTATTTCAAGCCGATATGAAAATAATGAGTTTAAACAAACTTTACTAACACATGTAAATACATATTAGCCACCTAGCTTAATCGTTTCTGGCATAGAAGGACCCTGGACTGTATTTCATAAGTTTTTTGATCACTAGCGATTTCTTGGCTTTAAATGTATTATCTCCCCCTGCAGGTAGGGTAGGCTACTTGGACCGGTGTGTCTGTTATGTGCTTTCCCATGATATTAGGTTGCTTGGAGACGTTGTTTGGCCTGAGACTAACAACAACCAAAAAGCATAACAAACAAAAGCTTTCAAGCTTTTCTAGGCTTGCACTACGTCATGCACACCAACAAACCTCATGCTTCTCATGTGTTATACTGAACACACCCTCCCAGTTTGGTGATTTCTCTGATGTGTCAATGATACTGCCCTGCAGCCCGGGCATGCAAACTCTAACTGTAGTTTGCTTCTTACATTAAAAAGTCATTTTAAAGCTTTTGAGGATAATGGTATGTAGGTGCTGTCTGTCCGTCTGCAGGCATCTTGAGTTAAAACTGAAAGACGTAACCTTTACCGGTAAGCAGGACTGAGATAATTGTGATAAAAATCAAATTGAATTGAAAGCCAACTGATGTTGGACTGTTCATAGACTGTATATTGAAGATGGCCATAGCAACTGCGACTTCACACAGTGATTTCTGGAGGCTTAGGGTTTACATTTTGATCTTCTTTTTTTGAGTTAGAAGTACACGCTAGATGAGCGCGTAAGGGCGTACAGGTGCAACACACATACGTCTGCTAGCTAATGCTAACTGACTATTTAGAATGCTACAAGTACAAATTGACTGGATTGTTTATACCACAGAGCAAGCTATTATCATTTGTAAGATAACTCAATTAGAAATGCTCCAAAAGGCACCAACACTGCAAACATGATGGAGAAGTCCAGTTTCAGGACTGGAATTAGCAGAGTGCTAGCTGCTACAGCTGCCTGGACCAGCACACATGCCACTCACAGCAGCTCATCCCTAACTTAACACAGTTGTTAGGAAGGGGGAAATATTTTGCAGAGGTCAGTTTTTTTATATCAGTCTGCAAACATGTATATTTGTGCTGTAAGTCCAGGCGTTTAACTGTGGCGATCTGTGGCTGACTCACTTTTGGAGTCAGTCTCAAGAGGCAGCTAGAGAAACTGCAGCTTTTTGCACTTTGCGACATGAGTGCTTATGTAATAATGTACATGAGTTGAAATGTCAACACACTGACCGGAGTTGCAGCATGTGTGATCTCAACTTCCACTTCCTTTTGTCTTCTGCTGCCTTTCTGTTAGCACACGCTCCAAATGAGACGAAGATATGAAAAAGCAAAGCAAAAATAGAAATGGCGCCAGATCTGGAGTTTGGACGTGCACCCACTCATCAGAAAAGACGTGGGTGAGGTCAGCTTCCCATTTCAGGCTAAAGTAGAATCCAGAAATAGTGAAAGAATTAACGTGTGGTCACACGGCTCAGAACATGGACATTCCTGTGCAGTGACCTGGATTCAACTGAAGCGATAAAGTCTGAAAACTGGGATGAGATGTAAATGAGTGATTTCTGTTGTTTGTCATCACCGCCGTGTCAGCCATAACGGTCATGCTTATGCCACAACTAGCTGATTGTCTGAGGGGACATGTGGCTATCGGAAGTCTCCCAAAGCAGCCAGATGACTGTAAGACACGCAGAACTACCACAAACCACACGGTCATGTTGCTATAGTCGTTTGGCTTCACCGGCTATGTATCATGCAGATATTTTGCATCTCCTAGTAGTTGTTTTGTGACTCTTCCTGGTTGTGTTATATCTGTTTATGGCCAATTTGCATGTCTTCATATCTTTGTGGTCGTTTTGCATCTCCCCACCTGAAAAAGAAGTAAAAGTTCACACTATATGGCTCGTTGTCCTGGGCAGTAATCCATACGTGCATTTATTCACTGTTTTCAGCTCAAGTATGTACATTTCTTAATCGTATGTGATAGTAAAAAGCATAATACATTTCTTGTTTGAAGAAGGGACACATCCGGAGGATCAGTAGGGATTCCGAATAGACTCTTAATATCTCTTTTGCCTCTTTGTGAAACTGTTGTGTAGTTCAAAACTATTTTCAGGCTCTTGTGCTGTGTCATTTTCATTGAGGGTCTTTATTTCCTATCAAGTATTCTCATTACCCGTGGATCTGCTCTGTCTTTCCGGCCCCCGGTGCCACTCCGATACCGAGGGGTTCCACAGAGGTCAATCCTGGGTCCATTATTATTGTCTTTCCGTTATTGTCTTTTTTTTAGCAGGTATCGTTTAATCTTTTAATTGCATTTCTTATCACTTTGAAAAGCACTTACTTATAATAAGTTTATTTACAGAAATGGCTCACAAAAAAATTGTACGGTATGAACCTATTCCCCAAACTTACTAGAGCTGCCAGAATCACATCACATTGTGCAACTTTCATAGACGACATTTTCTCAAATGACATTGAGAATAAGACAGTCCGTGGACGTCTGATTAACAACATCAGTGACTATCTTCCAATTTAGAATTAGAAGATTAATAAATTAGACAGAAAAAAGAATACAGAAGAGTGAAAACAAAGGAAACAATAAATGTCTTTAAAAACGATTTAATGAAACAGAACTGGGATGAAATGTTCAGAAACAGGATGTGAATGGTGCTTATGGTGAATTCCTTAGAATATTTACATTATTGTATGATTCAAACTATCCAATAAAGCAATTTAGTAAAAAACATAAATATACAAACTGTCCATGGATAACAAAAGGTCTGCAAAAGAAAGAAAAATGCTGTATACAGAGATTTCTTAAGAAAGAGAAGCAAAGATGCTGAAATTAGATATGAAAGATATAAAAATAAGTTAATGAATATACTTAGATATAGTAAGAAGGAATTAGATAATAATAGAAATAATATTAAAAGAATATGGGAAATATTGAACAGTGTTATAAAATGTGGGGCTGGACTAAATAGCCATCCCACGTATTTCAGTGATAATGACCATGAAGAGTATAATATGGATGCTGTAGCAAACAGCCTTAATGAATTCTTTGTAACTGCTGAAAGAAATTTAGGAAGAACAATCACTGATCCTGGGACAGCAGAGGAAAAACTGGATACCCCGATAGACAGAATTCCTTATTCAATATTTCTCACAGCTGCTGATGAAAATAAAGTTTTTGAAATTGTAAAATAAAGTAAAAATCCGAAATCCTTGGATTGTAATGATATTGATATTCATTGAGGGTATTTTAAAACCATTTACTTACGTCTGTAATTTATCATTTCAAACTGCTCGATTTTCAGACAGAATGAAAATAGAAAAAGTTATAGCTTTATACAAATCTGGCAATCAAATCTGGCTATTAGATTCAATCACAAATTCCACAGACAAAAAGCAGTACGCAGCTGGGTTGTTCATAATCTTGAGAAAGGCATTGGACACTATAGAGCATGATATATTAATAAGAAAACTGGAACTTTATGGTGTCAGAAGCATAGTTTTAACTGGGTTCTGTGTTATTTAAGAGACAGGAAGGAGTTTGTGAAATTAAATTGTTATTGCTCTTTATGTATGGATATTGCTTGTGGTGTACCCCAGGGCTCAGTTTTGGGCCCCAAATTTATCACACTTTTAAAGTGTCCAAAGTATTAAAAATGTAACTCTTTGCTGATGATACAAACATTTTCTGCTCTGGTGATGATCTAAGACGACTAATGAAATAAGTGAAGTGAAGTTCTCTCTTGACAAAAACACATTGTCATTAAATTTGAATAAAACTAAAACTGTGTTATTTGGTAATAGCAGTTTAAGTACAAATGTTAACATTCAAATAAATGAAGTTGATACTGGGTGAAAATACATTTCTTAGGGTAATAATAGATGAAAAACTACGATATATAAGATATAAGATATAGTCATTCCAAAGTATCAAGAAGCATTGCAGTACTAGTAATACTATTACAATGCTAGTTGCATTACTAGCATTGTAATACTAATCCAGTCTAATGCTGCTAGACATCACTTCATATTTTCCACTGTTCACTGGTTTCACCTTACGTAAGCTGTTGTGCAGAGGTCTGGGGCAATAACTATAAAACTATATTACGTTCACTTTTTACTCTAAAAAAAAACAGTTCAAGTCATCCACACTGCAGGTTACAGGTTATATACAAACTCACTACTCCTGCACTCATATTGAAATAGTGAAATTCCAAACAGCACAGATTCTGTTCAAAGCAAAAAAATAATGAGCTACCAGGTAATATTCAGAGTATGTTTTTGTTGAGAGAAGGAAGTTATAACTAAAGGTGTTTTTGTAACTTCAAGCTGTGACTGTGCGCAATACCAGAAATAGTCTTTGTGTTTCTGTGTGTGGAGTGAAGCTGTGGACCGGTTTGAGCATACAGTTGAAGCAACGTCCAAACATAAAGCAGTTCAAAAAGAATTATAAAGATCTGATCTTCATGAGTTATAAAGAAAAGGGAAACGCTGAAATTCAGTGAATGTCTCTGTTTAGCTTATGATTACTGGATTTTACAATTAACTTTTCAAAACTGGAGGTATTGGTTTTGTTGTGTGGAGTCAGAGTTAATGCAGATTATATCAGTAAGGAAGCTGATTAAATGTTGACCAATAACTTCTGACAAAGGGGGTGGGATTAAATACGTGTGCACATATCGAAATATTAGCTCTATTTTGTGTGGCATTTTTTCTTCTTTTTGTTGCTAAATGAACTTCTGTATATTGTTTATATGATTGAAACAAACAAACAAACGATACTTTCTTTTTCTAAAGGCAGACAGTTTCAAATTAAAGACCTGCACATTTCAAAGTAAAACAGCAACCAAATGTATTCAATAAACACAACACGAGTGGTGTAACATTAATAATAAAACGTGATTTTTTTTCCTTTCATCATCGTATTTCGTAACTTAAATAAAGGCAGGATCGATTTAGTGATGCCTTCTGGAGTAAAGTATGATTTATGGAGCTGTAGGCGAGGTTTGTGGGAAAAACATACGCACTGCTTTAAAGGCCATTGCAGGATTCATAAATGTGTCACAACAGGGAGGATTTTACTCTAGTACGCACTGACTGCAAGGTGCCTGTGATGACTGATGGGTTAGTTGTTGTTTAAAATAGTCTCAGCCAGTAAAAACTAATGTTTCCCACGTTTTCCTAATTATTCAAAAGTCACGCTTCATCTTTCTCCCACCCTGTGTCAGCTGCAGAGATGGCTCGTTTGGGGCAGCAGGGCGAGATGACGGAGTACAGGAAGATCGTGATCAAGCGGGATCTTGAGATGGGCGTGGTCATGACGGTGTTTCGGCAGAAGGCAGAGCGGCTCACTGTGCAGGTCATCATGGAGACCCGTCAGGTGGCGTGGACACGTACCGCAGACAAGACTGATGGCGTCTGTAAGTATTTGAGCCTCAGTTGTACGACCTGAGGGTCGCACTGTTGTTTCCTCTGTGAGGCTTGTTGTCATACACCATGATGCTCCAGCTCAGAATCTGTCAGGTTTGGTTCAAAACTTTCAAAAATGGGTTCATCTGAAGCAGGATGTGACATGTTTTAAACCACACCATCCACACTCCTTTCTCTGTGACCTTATTTCCCGTTTCCTAGTATCTATATAGCCGATGTATGTAACCACGGTAACGTCAGCCAGTGTTTTGGGCATTTTAAAAGCCACAATGTTACCATCTTGGTCACTGCCTCGTTTCTGTTTCTGTTTTGTGACCCTATGACTAATCACAACATCCCTATAAAAATAAATATCAAACCACACCGCTAATATCAGCTTCACGAAGCTTCAGAGATGACTGCGGCTAAAAAAGGAAGTTAACCTTACATCATATAATCCAACCAGTTTATAAAACAATGTGTTTATTTTGTCTAAATTTCTCCTTGATGGTGTGATTTCACTTTATTATTATAAATGCATTTGAGATATTTTAACCTTTATGTGATGGGACAGTGGAGAAAGACACAGAACATAGCCTCAAATCCACGCCGCTGCATTAGCCTTATGGCATATGGGTCACCTGCTGAACACAGGGTGATTCCACCCTAAAAAGGAGATTAAAAAACAATGCCCGATGATCAGTTTATCATATCTGTGCACAGAGGCCTGATATCTTATCACATGGCTCTGGGGAAAAGATGTGTTAATTATCCTGTTTGTGCGATATAATTGGTAAATGGGGTGGCTGTAACTCAGGTGGTCAGCTACGAACTGCAAAGTTGGTGGTTCGAACCCAGTCTGCTGCAGTCTGCGTGCCAAATATCCAGAAGCTTCACCCCGTTTGTGGTAGGTTTGATAAAGGAGAGGATGAACTGAGGGGCCCAGTGTTAGTCCAAATCACGCATTGCTACTTTAGTAAAGTCTGTGAATAAAATCTAAGTTTGGAAATATGCATTACAGGTCTTTTTCCGTAGTGATGATGGTCGTGAAGTTAAATCACATCCTTTAAAAACTGTAGCTGCTATAAATAAATATAAATAAACACGTGTGCTGTGTTTCAGTGGACCTGTCTGAGATCCGAGAGATCCGTCCGGGAAGGAACTCCAAGGACTTTGAGCGCTTCAAAGATGGGAAGGACAAGCACGATGAGAGCACCTGCTTCACCATCTTCTACGGCTCCCAGTTTGTTCTCAGCACCCTCAGTCTGGGAGGTGAAGCTTTATGGATGTTTCATGCAGTGTTTATAACAGAATTTAGTAGCATCAGAAATATGTGTGTGCTGCACAACAAACTCGTAGTTGCCAAGTGGATTTGCGTGATGTATTTGCATCTTCTTTTCATTTCCCACGCCTGCTGTTAAGTTCTTTTGAAGTTTTTCAATGCATAAGTGCACCTGTTGCTCCAGGAAGTGCTCAGTGCAGGCTAATTTGTTTTAGGGGTAAACAGTAGTTTTAGTGTTACGTATGTAATATAACCAAATCCACTGGTGTTTTCACAAACACATCTTTGAGTAATGTGTCTTTTTTTCTCACTGTGCAGCTGATTCTGTGGATGAGGCGCAGAAATGGCTGGTGGGACTTGAAATGCTGAGGGAGGAGACTCGGGCATCACCGACCCCAGTGCTCATAGAGAGGTAGCCATGCACACTGCAGTGTTTCCATGACCTCAGACAAGATCACACTGACATTTATTCATTCTGTGAAGATTTCCTCCAACCATAGCTGCCTCTAGTTTAAAGCAAAACATTATCCTAAGGTAGAGGTGTCAAACATGTGGCCTGGGGGCCAGAACTGGCCTGGAAAAGACCAGCCTGCGAGACAGCTTTGGAAAACGTGAAAGATGGCAGAAAGTTTTGGACTTTTAACTGTATTTTTACACATTTTGCAGCTTTTCCTGCTGCTAAACACCTCCCCTAAGCCATTTCATCTGACACCAAAGTTGTTAAGTGACAGATAAACATTTAAATGACAGAAAAGTTCCTGTTTTTCACTGTTTACTATAGAAACTTTGGTTTTAAAAAAATAAAATTAATTTTGCAAATACGGCACATTGTGGCAGTGAGCTAGCAGAAACCTTATCATGTAGAAAAACTGAGAGGTGCTGCACTTCTTTATCTTATATTTATCTTATATTAAGATATTTCAGGGATGAATGTGTAGTTAAACATCTTTAGAGTGACAGAATGTGAAGTTTCACTTGTTTGGCCCACTTAACTTAACGAAGTGGGCTGCAAATGTAAAAATGTAAACTCTCTGAGGTCTTTGTTTTTCCATCATCTAAACATAAACCTACACTTTTAACAAGTATTTGCTCTAAAATGTAACATTGTACATACTGTTAAGATGCACCTAACAATATGAATCATGCAAACACCTACAGACACACACCGACACCCAGCTGTGTTTCCATGACTTCACAGGACACACACACACACACACACACACACACACACGCACACACACCCCTCCATAGTTATTTGTGGCTGCACTGCTCCGATCATTGATCTCTCTGTGTTATTGCCCCTCCAGCTGGCTGAGGAAGCAGATGTATTCTGTTAATCAGACCAAGACAAACAGGTATGCTAAATATAAAGATTACCTACTAACTGTTTAGTTTATGATACTTACTAATTTATTTATTTATTTTTTACAAAATAAATCCAGTGGTTTTACCAGTGTGCTGCACCCCCGAGCTCCGGTCCCATCAGTAATAGTGCCTGTTTGCCTTCAGCCACCTCTGCTGTGTTTAATATGGATTCTTTAAAAATCAACAGAAGCTAATTATTCCAGCTGCCTATATGTAACATGTAGCTAGCAAACCAGCTATTCTAACTACATATTTTCCTCTCCCATCGGGGATTGGTGGAAGCACCGCACTGAACGCAAGTTTCCCTTTAAAGTTTTGTAAAGTGAGTAAAAGAGTGAAGAGTTAGTGAAGCGACAAACTGTGGAGAGAGCATGCTCAGTTCCTGAGACTCTGTGGTCCACGCCCTCCTGCGTGCTCAGAGCGCAAGCGTTTTGAAATTACTCAATGTCCAAACTATTGTATGGAACACGTAAACAGCACTTTAATATGTTCATCATGTAACAGAATGAAAAAATAATTGGAACAAAGATGAAATCACGACTAGAACAGGACATAAGTCTGGCAACCTGTTCTACATGGTGATCTGACCCGTTTACCCATAATGCACTTAGCAATGCGTGTTTCTGTTACTCTGCAATACTTCACAGATAGTACTACCCTGTGTTACTGATGCTGCGCATTTCAACCCTGGAAACTTTAAAATTTCATGTGGATGTAATCTGGATCTCAGAATAATTTCATGTTGCGTACACTTGTAAAAACTCTGTTCTATACCTGATGTTAAATGGTCTTTTTTCTGCACAGAGGACAGTGTCTGAACATGCTATAAGCAGTAATACTAAATGGTTTCCAGTCTGATCACACTTGGTTTTTTGTCTCCAGCATCTCCTTGAAGGAACTGAAGGCGCTGCTTCCTCTGATGAACTACAAGGCCCCGAGTTCTCGCACTCTGAAAGAAAAATTCCAGGTATTTTCACTTTGCGGATGCCTTTTTAAAAACATAGTTAAACCCCTTCAAAACACAAAATATACCAGTCCTCTGCAGCTGCTCCCGTCAGCTTGATCACAGCTTTCACGCTCTGCTTTCACAGGAAGTGGGCTCGAAGAAGGATCGCCTGGACTTTGAGCAGTTTCATAAATTTTACAACCTTCTCATGTTTGAGCAGAATGAGGTTGGTATGAATGAATGACATTACATAATATCACCAGACACGGGTTCTTGTTTTTCTAGCCCTTTCATTCATGCTGGGTTTGTGTTTTTTCTCAGATTCTTGACGAGTTCAAGAAAGAATCCTGCGCCTTCATTCTGGGGTGAGATCCCGTTTCCTCTCGTGTAAATAATTGCGATCTGATGAAGGATGCTCTGACGGCATCGTGTGAATGTGTGTTCCCTCTCTCTTCCGTCCTGCAGTAACACAGACAAACCGGATGCCTCGGCCGTTCTCCTGCACGATTTCCAACGATTTCTCATCTATCAGCAACAGGTAAACACGCTACAAGGAATAACGAGCATGTCGGACAAGCAGTGACTATATTTAGGGTGAGGATTATGCGGGAAGTAGACACAGAGTAGAATTTGGAAACTTTGAAGATGGAAAAGAGCCAAACAGCTAAAACAGGAAACAGATTATACATAACCAATCACACTGCAGCCAGCACAGGTCCAGGACCAGCTGAGTGGTGGAATTCATCTCTTTCTTTTCACTGTCATAGCAAAGATATGGGTAAATTTACTTCCATTCATTATATTTAAAACTAGTGTGGCGTTGGTTTATTTGCCTGGTGTGATGAACAGGGATTCTGTACATGTCTTGATTCTGTACATGTCACTGCTTAAAAACTAATGTTTTTAAGCAGTGCACATGTGTGTGAGAACGACAGTTTGCAGGGATAAAAATGTTTAAATGTTATTTGGAGGCAAAGTCAACAAAACTTCTGAAGTTTTCAGAATTAGAGTTTTCTGGTGATTCTATGCATGCAGCTTTTAGACATATATGGACTTATAAACGTCTCTCCACATAAGGGCTTTAAAATAACTGCCTGGATTCATCCTAACATGCCTGCTGAGGTCTTTGGTTACAGTTAAACCCACTTAAAGGACATATATCTGATCTTTGTCTCATCATTTGTCATGGTCCTCGGTCATCTTACCCAGAGTTTGGGAGATTTGGACCTTTAACTTTTGGTTATTGAAATATTTTTCTTTTTCAATATTGTTTCGTGTATTTCCTTTTTCAGTGTATTTTTCAGTGTATTTATGCCTGATATTAGTTTCCGAGTTTATTTAGACTTTAGTTCTCCCCGCTGTTCTGTCCTCTTGTCAATGTTCCTGATTAAGTTCATTCTTGTGTCCGTGTTCTCTCACTTCCTGTTTTATTTTGATAGTTAGCCATTCCTTGTGCTTTGCTTTTAGTTTGCTGTGTTCCCCACCTGTTTCCACTTGCCTCATCACCTCTTGTAGTAATTATCTCAGTCTCCTCTTGTCTTTGGTTGACACATTGCTGTGTCTGCCCGAGTGGTTCCAGTAACTCCTTGTTGCTCCTGGATTTTGTTTCCTGATTTTGAATTGTGTGATTCCTTCATTGGTTCAGTGATAAATGTTTGCTTTATGTTTACCTCCATCTACTGCAGTTGAGTCCACTGCACAGCTGGTTATGACAACATTAAGCTGAATTGAAACAGGAAAGTACCGCCGTGTAATCCATTCATTTCAACAAAGTAACTGTATTCGGAATACCACCTTTTTAAATGATAACTGTAACAGAATACAGTTACTCATATTTTGTATTTTAAATACGTGACACCGGTACATGTATTCGGTTACTCCCCAACACTGACTGTGGTAGGGTTACTTAATTTACACTCTATCTAAAGCAGCCATGTAGTTCCCCTTCTCTGTCTAAAGTCTGCTAAGAAGGCTTTCTTCTGATTTGCTCATATACAGAGATCAGCATGTTTATGGATTTCCTCTTTCGCTGACATCACACAGCTCTGGGACTAGAAAAAAAGTGTTTGAAATGAACCGTCACAGTCTGATATCTGATTTTTTGGGCTTTTTCATCCATCAGGAAACTTGGGCCAATGATCTGAACCAAGTCAGAGAGGTGATGACAACTTTTATTGATGACACCATGAGAAAAACCAATGACCCGGAGTTCACCGTCAGCGAGGTATTCAGCACCAACATGAGTGGACACCATCTTCCTTCTTCTGAGTTTGATAATCAATGCTAAAACTGAGTTTTGGCAGAAATGCAGTTGTGTTAAAAAAACTTGATTGAAATTGTGATCAACAGAAAGCAGCCTTTAAGTTTTTGGAGTGTTTAAGTGAATACATAATCATCCCGTAGCAGTTCTACAGCGTTGTGGAGTCTGGAAGGGCTGGGCTGGGGGAACGGGTTAGATTACTCTGAAATCTGAAGCTTTTCTCCTTTTCCAGTTCCTCGGCTTCCTGTTTTCCAAGGAGAATTGTATTTGGGATGAGAAGTTCTCAGACATCAGCAACGTGGACATGAACAACCCTTTGTCACATTACTGGATCAACTCCTCACACAACACGTCAGTTTGACTCCATCACACGTACTAATGATGCTCAGTAATATTTCCATATACAATTGGTTTCTTTAAATCTCTCTATGTGTGAAACATATAATGCAGCATGTCTCCTGTTGCTCTTCAACAGCTACCTGACAGGTGATCAGATTCGCAGCGAGTCGTCCACAGAGGCTTATGTCCGCTGTCTGCGTCTGGGATGCCGCTGCGTCGAATGTTAGTATCAAACCCCCGAAGTGTGCTACACCTGAATGATGGCACTGTTCAGGCCCGGCATTAGCATGCATCCTAAGTGATTCTGTTGCAAGTGGACAGCTCAAAGACAGCACTGAAGAAGCATTAAGGAGGCAGTGACGTCTGATCATTCAAACCAACGTCTCAGTGTAATCTGGGCTGACTGGGATACGGCCGCATGCTTTTACCAGCGTGTGTAGATGTGTCCTGAGCAAGGCTGCCAATTTTCTTATAATGTGTTCAGGTGTAAAAGACACTACCAAGCATTGAATAGTCGATAAAGCTTTTTGTACGCTTTACAGACCAGCGAGCCAGCTCTAACACTCAGTAACTCCCCTGCACCGATATCTCATTCATCACATATGCTTCCAAAAGAAAGAAAGAAAGTTGGTTGGTGCTGGTCAGAGCGACTGCTGGGGTCCTCACATGTTTGCCCACAAACTCGCGGTTAATGTCACAGTCTCTAAGTTGTCAGTTCTCTCTAAGTTCACGGCTGCTGATTACACATTTGATCTTTGAAAATGGAAAATCTGTGCATGCTAGTTTTTATCAAAGTGAGCGAGAAGTGATCACGAGCCCTCAGTCGAGATGCGAGAGCAGACTCAGACGCCAGGTGTGAACTTTGATTTTGAGCTGTCCACTTTTGATTGGCTCACTCAAGACACATGTTAATGTAGGCAGAACAAAAGTCAGTGACTGAAATAAAAAGATTTATTTTATAACTCTTGTTTCTGTCTTAATAGTTTCTAACATAATTAACCACCCCGTCCACTTGATGTTTTGGGCATTTTCAGCTTAACTTGGCCAACTTTTATTTAATGCTTAGTAACGTTGACTGTTGATGAATCAACCACGGTTGATTGCTTCAACTTTGGAAATGACTCATACCATCACATGTAAAACAAGAGTTTTTAATGAGAGTTTCTGAGATTCCTTGCTCACTCAGTGTGTTCACAGTGTCTCTTTGTGTGTTACTGAATACAAACAGTGGACTGCTGGGAGGGCCCCGGGGAGCCAATCATTTACCACGGCTGGAGCAGGACGACGAAGATCAAGTTTGAGGATGTGGTCAGAGCAATAAACGAGCACGCTTTTGTCACCTCGGAGTAAGAATCAAAACAACCAGGCGTGTTACTCAAAAAATGCTGCCTTTGACTACTGTTAGATCTGAATATAAGCTGATGTTGTATCCAGATAAATCAACATTACAGTTCAAAGGTCTGAGAAGCAGCGATTCAATGTGATGATTTAAGAACTTTTTTTCAGCCTCTCTTAATTCATTGTGAAGGGATTCTGTTTTTTTTCATTGGACCAATCAGAACCATCTCTGTAACCACGTCTTGTTGTCTCAGGTTCCCGGTGATTCTGTCCATAGAGGAGCACTGCCCTATAGATCAGCAGCGTCAGATGGCTCGTATTTTCAGAGAAGTATTTGGAGACAAACTGCTGATCGATCCCGTGGAGCACCTGGCCGAGCAGCTGCCTTCACCCACGCAGATGAAGGGCAAGATCATACTCAAGGTAATGTGGTCTGAGCGCATGCACGCGTCAGTGGAAACGACTTGTCACAGATTCCTGAAAACGGTGCTCTCCTTGGTTTATTTGAGCAGCACAAGAAGATCAACATGGAGGGAGGATTTACCGTCAAGGATGTTAGAAAGGGACAGAAAGAAGGAGACCTGGAGATCTGGGACCCTGTGGATCAGGTACTACCCTACATATCAGTGTGTGCCATTGATAGAAGAGGTTTGAGGTTTTGAGATTAAATGTGTTGACTTATGTCATCTAAATGTAGCTAAATCCAGTCAAATCAAATGAATTTCTCTGGATTTAAGTCGGTTCTTGCCACTCTTGTCACTTTTTGCCTCTATTATGATAATATTGTATTAAACTGCTGCATTAGTAGTGTAGCGTAACAAACTGACTTGTGTCTGCACTGTGCTGTGTGCTCGTTGTGCGTTTGTAATTTTTTGTCATCTCTCTGTAATTCATTGACCTCACTGAACGAAAGCAGCGCCTGATGCTTTGTGTCCCTGTTGCTCTTTGAAAAGCTTCCTGAACAAGTGACATGTTTTGCATTGGAAGGTGGAAATGTAAATGTTCATTTCTCTTTGTCAGCGCTGGAACAAGCACTACTGTGTGATCTCTGACGACAAGCTGTACTACGCAGAAGAGTACGAGGATGAGGAAGAGGATCCCAGGAAGGTATAAACCAAAGTTTAGTAGCAAACTTCAAATATCAGGTTTATGTGTAAAGTCTTTTTTGGACATGTGGTGCAATGAGCTGTAAAGAAGCGAAAAGGGGATGTTGAAAGATGTCTTATATTAAAATTTGCAATAGATTAATTGTTATTTCCAAACTACAGTGACAATGATACTAAAGTAAAAGTACTAAGTATTTGGTTTTAAAACATACATTCAATAATAGCAGAAAAATAGCTCCTCCTAATTCATTTGAATTCTTGTTACTCATGTAACAAAAAAAATAGCATTTTATGATTATAGATGGCTAAGATAGAGTTTTTGTGATTCACTCGTCATTAGCGAGAAATGCTGGAGCCCTAACCCTGACTCCTCCAAGTTATTAACAGAAGTTTTACAATAATTTAGAAAAGTACTGCTAAAAGTTTTGTTTTTGTGACGTTTCAGTATCAGGACCTTCACTGCTCGGAGCCGTGGTTCCACGGTCGCATGAAGGAAGGCAGGCAGATGGCCGAGCGGCTGATCCAAGAGTACTGTAAAGAGACCGGCGGACGAGACGGCACCTTCTTGGTCCGACAGAGCGATACCTTCGTTACAGACTATACGCTCTCCTTCTGGTACATTGTCCCATGTTTTTTCATCAGAATTACATACCAGCACTAATTTCTGTTTGTCCTTCCCCCTCTATGTGTTCCCTTCCTAAGGGTCGGACCTCGGTGTCATGTAGTGTAGAAAACGAGAAGGGTGAAAGATTTGAGAATGGGGCTCAGAAAATGTACAGTTTGGTTAACTCTGCTGTGAGAATGTGCCTTGTAGTGTGTGCTATACTTGCTATCTGACCATCACATCTCCTTCTCCATGGTGGGAAGCACAGACGCTGTGTGTGTTTTTTAAGAAATCAAACAGTTCGTATCGTTGAGTGTCAGTTTCTAAAGCTCTTAACAGACCCTTGAACATTCAGACTTCTGCAGGGAATCTTCGTAGAGCGTACGACGTCGTGCCTGCTGTTTACTGTGTGATCATGTCCAGTGCTTTACATGCGGTGCCAGCCATGATGGAAGCAAATCAAATGTGGAATTTTGTCCCTCTTGGGTGCCGGCTCTGTGTTTCCGGAGCAAATATATTTGTCCCTCAAGTTTTTCCCACTTCTTTCTGCATTCCCTCATGACATTTGTCGGTGCTTATATTAATGCTATGATTGTTATTCCTTATATTGAGATGATGATTGTTATTGTTTCACTGATAAATTCAAAACTGTGGTGAGAAAGTAGCAGGAAGCGGACGGGAATGGTAGTACTGGAAAGACCAAGCACAAGACCTGTGAGCTGCATCGATCTGAGGTGTAGTTACATTTCTAGGGAGGTAGACATCAGGTTTGTTCACTCGATGTTTGTATCTGAAACATCCTCAGCTGACAAAAGTGCAGTAAAGGTTATATAAAATGTACACTATATTAAACAGGCACTAAATCAACAATAAATAAACACCGAAATACACAATAAACCTGAATTCTAAAAAAAATTGACCGTCACCTGACAGCCTGACTCATGCAGTGATGTGGGCTCTAATCTGAGCTGCTGTTAACTGCAGGGTTCTGATAAGCCTGAGGAATTTCTTCTCTGCAGCAGAGGGAACTGCTGGCTTTCCTTTTTGGGGCTCATAGGAGTCAATTTCATCTGTATTCAGTAGTTTTGCACTTAAACAACCTTCCTTGAGGTTTCTGTGCTCGTTAATAGTTTGTGCAGATGATGAATAGGAATATTGACTTTATACAAGATAACTAATGACATTACCCAGTAATTAAATGAATTCCACTAATAAAATCATCATTAACATTAAGGAATATGAAAAACAAAAAATTCAAATTTTCCCCACTTTAGTTAAAGTAGGATTGTTGATTATCTGCAGTGATTTGTGTTTGCCAGCAGTGAGCAGGGTGAGCACACCCTGTCCTTCCATGCGCTTTCACAGAGGTGGGTTTCAAAGCGGCTTGCAGAAGCAACAGCAGTTGTTTGCAGGCTAAAGCAGTTCAACTGACACATTTTATATCAGCTGCCAGGATAGCTAACTGAGCGCGGCTTCACGCTGTGTTCGATTCATGTGGTTCAAAGAGGATCTATTATGCTTATTTCAGTTCTATATTTTTATTCTTGTACTTAATCTACCTTTCCTCAATTTAAAGTTTAATGTAATGTGACATTAAAGTAAGGCACTGAAATCATCTGTGTGAAAGAAGCAGAAAACAGAAAACACAAAGGAGTGAAGTCATTCCTAGAAAATCATGAAGTAAACACAAACCAGACACTCAGTAATTTATTAAGGAAATAAGGTCACAGTAGAACAATGACGAAATAAAAACTGTAATCCAAACTTTACACTTTAGAACAGAAAACCCAAATTGAGGGCATCGGTTCAGCTCGGTGGGATGAGCCTGGACTTGAATACGACCCTGAATAGGTCAGCTGTAAATGCTTTGGTAGCTTCATGTTTCTGCTACAGTGGAGAAGAAAGCTTTGAATGAGTAGGTGTGTCCACATGTTTGAGCGGTGCTGCAGTGATGCAGATGTCATTATTTCTGTCATTTGTTTGCACGTGTTTCAGGCGAAGCGGGAGGGTGCAGCACTGTCGCATTCGCTCCGTCACAGAGGGCGGACACACCTCCTTCTACCTGACGCCAAACCTGCACTTTCCCAGCGTGTACGCCCTGATCCAGCACTACAGAGACAACCCGCTGCGCTGCCAGGACTTTGAGCTGCGCCTCACCGATGCCGTACCAAAACCCGACTCACATCTGCAAGAAGGGTTTGTCCCACAGTGCTAAAATGCATCACAGACATCAGAGGGTGCTGAATCATTTTGCAGTGTGATGAGAAATAACGACTTCTAAGCTTATAATAAAAAACCAAACCCTTGTTTGATGCAGGGCTCCACATCGATGTTCAGTTTTAGTTGTGTTACTGGAGCTAAGCTTTACATCTCACATTCAGTCCCACACACATATGCATAGCTTCGGTTTCTCACTTTCACACTTTCACACATGCACACCCACGGATGTATAGTAACTGCCCTCTCACTTCTTTCAGCCTTTTTTATAAGCAGAAGAAAAAAACCTCCTGTTTCTGACAAAGCCAAGCCATCATCTGATAAACAGACATGCCACATAAATGTTTAAGGGTGTAACCCTCCTTGTGTTTGTGTGGAGCAGGTGGTTCTACAGTAACCTGAGCAGAGGTCAGGCAGAGGATTACCTAATGAGGATTCCCAGAGATGGAGCTTTTCTCATCCGGCAGAGAGAAGGAGAACCAGACTCCTTTGCCATCACATTCAGGTACCCATACTAAAGGAAATTCAACAAATGCATCTCCACCGAAATGTGTCATTTCATACAGGTGAAATGACGTTGATGACGCCTCATTATGTGACTGTAATCTCAATAAAAACTTGCCTCTAATTCATACACTGATCCTCGGACATCATTAGTGACAAGGTTGGGCTAAAATGTGTGTTTTCCAACCTAAATCTGATGCTCAGGGTGACAGAGCCAAAACAACACTGCAGTCGGCCTATCGTGAAAGCACCGTGACCATCTGCATGACGTGTTTAGTATTGCAAACATAACTATTTGTTATCAACTCTCTCATTCAGAGGTGACGGTAAGGTGAAACACTGCCGCATCCAGAAGGAGGGCAACATGTATCTGCTGGGCACCACTACGGAGTTCGAGAGCCTCGTGGAGCTGGTCAACTACTTTAAGAAGAAGCCGCTGTATCGCAAGATTAAGCTACGCTACCCGGTCACGCCCGAGCTGGTCGACCGCTTCAGCACAGTGAGTTTCAAGAGTTTCTGCCACTGTTGCAATAAGTTTGTGGAAACTAGTGAATCATTTGCGCTTGAGAAACTGGTAATTATGGCAGCCCCAAGTGTTCAAACACACTAACAGCTAGAAAAATGTTGCAAAAGCCTACAAAACACAAGGAAACTCAATGTTTTTGGGAGACAATAACGCAACGGAACAGCTGCGGACGTGACAAGCTAAGAGTAAATGGCTATTAGCAAACATGTCTCTGCAGTATTGTATGAATTGTGTGATTAAAACACACATTACTTTGCATCTTTGTCTGCCTCACAACGCTGAAGAATCCTCCCCTTTCAGGCACGTCTCTGTGCAATCATTGTGTTTTGTACAGTTTCTTTTTGTTTCCCAGTTTAGTAAAATAGCCCCGCCCCCAGCACTTTATCACACTATGGCTCTTGTTCTGACACGTGCCATAGAAACTGAACATTTAACAGTATTCCCCATGAACCCACTTTTGTCTGGTCATTTCTTAATAACATTTAAATGAACAATAATGGATTACACAGCAGTGGGGAATACATTCCCTCACAGTAGATGTCTTTCTGAAAGTGCTGTAAATAAGTTTGAGGATGTAAATCGTCCACTTTTATCTTCTTTAATCCCACGTGCCTATACCGAACACTGCTCCCACAGAGGTCGATTATCTTGTTAATAGTGTTACATCCTCACTGTGTACGACTCTGGAGACTGTGCTTGCCCTCTCAGGGCCACCATAGAACTTTCTAAAAAAAAATACAAATAAAACGAGAGAAAAAAATCAGTATTTGATCACTTATTATATTTACTGCCATGCTCGTTCCAGAGTTCCTGCTCGTCTCTCTGACTGTAAATTCAGCAAAGTTTTGTGGCAAAGCCAGTAAATTCCTCAGTGTTCAAAATACATGGTGATCAGTCTGAGGCAGGTTTCTAATTTTAAACTCAGAACATTTACTGTAGTTACTGTAATTTCACTTTGCTCACTGTTTTAGCACCACTACAGAACATTTAAGGTCAGCGTCAGGTCATGATATCCTTCTAACAGTGTGCTGTGTTTCACAGGAGAAGAACTGTGCCTCTCTATATGACGTGAAGACGTATGTGGAGCCCAATGAGATCGAGCCCTCGCTGGTGTGTATGCAGTCAGATTTGGTCATTTGGTGTGTTGTCGAAATTTCTTTGATTATCGTTCCTTTAACCTTCTTGATTCTATGTGTTTGTCTCCTTTAGCCTAAAAATACTGTGAAGGCATTATACAGCTACCAGGCGAGGAGGCCAGATGAGCTGAGCTTTCAACAAGGAGCTTTGATACACAACGTGTCCAAAGAGGCTGATGGATGGTGAGTCCACACGCAAGTTTGTGTCTTTGCATGTACGTGGTGGGCGTGGCGATGGACTGATTTAGTGACACAGATGTGGAGAAAGCCCTCCGCCCTCCAAAATAAAATTGGACTTCAATTAGAAGTGACATGAAGTGGCTTTTTGTCTTTGCTGATGTATCTTAATGTAACAACTTTGTGTTGCTTTTTAGCTAGTTTGTGTCTTTCTTTGAGCATCTTGTTGTCTTCTTATTATTTCTGTCTCTTTTTTGTGCTTTTTTCTTGTTGTGTCTGTTTTAGATACCTTGTGTCTTATTGTAGCGCTTTTGGTCTATTTGTGGTAGTTGTGTTTTTTGTTGTGGATTTTTTCTTTTCTTTGGAGTTGTTTGGTGTATCTTTGCCTAGTCACTTTGTGTCTCTCTTACATATTCTGTTTCTTGTTGTTGTTTTGTGTTTCTTTGTGTGTGTGTGTGTGTGTGTGTGTGTGTGTGTGTGTGTGTGTGTGTGTGTGTGTGTGTGTGTGTGTGTGTGTGTGTGTGTGTGTGTGTGTGTGTGTGTGTGTGTGTGTGTGTGTGTGTGTGTGTGTGTGTGTGTGTAGTTTTTTGATTGAATTTACAAATGAAATGATTACAACAGTTACTTTAAACCCTCAGTAACCCTTACATAAACATGGCTAACTGCAAACACACAAAGGACAAACGGGACTTTTCACATTAACTTACACAGAAGTATCATTAAGTACAGCAACTTTATTATTTAGACTCTTTCTCTCCTACTGACCTCTCTAAACTAACTTTAATAATGAACGCTGTGTCTATTAGACTCCACGTCTTACCATTAGTGCTTTTAAATTTGATCAGTTTAACTTTATTAACAGGCAACATACAAACTGACTTTCAGGGTGGATGTAATTAAATAATTAGAAAGCCATTTCTTAGTGCAGCTGTCTTAGATAATTAGAGACCAATCTTTAAGTAACGATCTCCTTCTGCTGGCCTCTGGCAGTGGACTTGTCTGTGTGCTTCTATTGTTAGATCTGAGACCTCAGTGCAGCATTTGATGCTACTGACTGAGATGCTTTATTACACAGTGTAGAAGACGTCATCAAAATGTACTGTGCTGGTTTGAATCATGTTTAGCTGACAGATTCCAATGCGCTCATGAGTCTTCCTCACTCACAGAAGTTATCTGTCAGACATGAGCTACATGGACTGCTGTAATTCCCTTATTCTCATGTTGTTTTGAAAGTTGCCAAAAAAGCCTTTAGTTGCACCAAAATACTGACAGGGACTGAAAATAGAGCCCATATATTTTCTATATTGGCTTCTCTTCACTGGTTCCCTGTTAAATGCAGAATTTAAAATTCTTCTCCTGACAAAGGCTTAGAAGATCAGGGCTCATCATATCTTAAAGATCTCTTAGTACTTTATTGTCTTAACAGAGCACAATGCTCTCAGACTGCAGACTTACTTGTAGACTCAGGCTACTAGGGTACTTCCCATAGTGTGTTCTGTCTTTTCTCCATGCGCTCAATTTCCTTCAATGCACATATTAAACAAATATGTAGGACTGCTTTCTTCCACTTGCACGGTATCTCTAAAATTAGAAACATCCTGTCTCAGAGTGACGTAAAATCCTTCTCATCACATACAAGGTCTTAAATACTCAGGCCCCGTCTTATCTTAAAGACCTCATCGTACCGTATCACTCCATTAGAGCACTTTGCTCTCAGACCGCGGGCTTACTTGTGGTTCTGATCACCCTCAATCCTCCCTTTGCTGCACTGCACAGCGCTAGGCTGCTGGGGCTTCTCGTGAGTGTTTCTTGTTCAGTCTGCTGGAGGTTTCTTCCTGTTAAAAGGGAGTTTTTCCTTCCCACTGTCACCAAAGCGCTTGCTCATAGCTCTTTGCCTTACACATAAAGCACCTTGAGTGCGACTGTTGTTTTGAGTTGGTGCAATATAAATAAAACTAAATTGAACTGAAGTGACTCATTCTGCTCATTACAGGTGCAGAGGAGACCACGGTGGAAAGTTACAGTTATTCTTTCCTGCTAACTACGTGGAGCCAGTGTCCAGCAACACCGAGCATGTCACCAGAGTGCAGGTAAAGATTAGAAGTCAGGTCAGAGTTCAACTGTACTGTATCAGTGTGGAAAGTAACTGAAAACAACCTCTATTTGTGATGTCTGCTAAAACAGGAAATGGAAGATAACCCACTAGGTGAACTATGTCAGGGCGTCGTGGACATCTCCAAATGCAACATTCAAAACTGTGAGTACTCGTTAACTTGGTGTCTCACACAGTCACAATGGAAAAGCACAGTTAATATACATACACAGCAGCGTTGCCCAGTTTAGTCCTGAGCATTTTTCCTTGGATTTAACTCAGTTTGGACTAAATGTGTCGTTACTGCATTTGAGTTTGTATACACGTTGACTAAATCCTGATTCCTCAAAGGTTGCACAAAGTTTGGGAGTTAAACATCACTGGGCCTCTTTGTCTTCCTTTTTGTAGTGAAGAATGGTAAATACGGGAAGCCCCATGCAGTGACCTTGCAGGACAAGGATGAAGACAGTCTGCAGTTTGACTTGACTGCAGGTTCTCTGGAAGAGCTGTTTGAATGGTACAAGGTGGCATGGGACATTATTCAGAGAGCAGCGAACAAGCAGTACAGCAAGGAGCAAGAGGTGAGTGCAATATGCTTCTGTGGAAGCAGAGCCCGCATCATAAAACCCGTTGGGATGTGATTGCTGGAGGTTGCACCAAAACCACCAGCAACCACAGACTTTGGTCACTTGCTGATTGCCACAGTTGCCTGTAGATTGCATGGAAGACACCAACTTGTATGCAAACAGTTGGTAACTAACCACCAAGCGTTAGTGTAACTGGAAAAACTGCAGCACAAAACAGAACGTTTGCATCCAAAGTTCTGCCTTTAATGCTGAAACCAACCAATGCAAATCTTACTGGTGACTGCAGGAATCTGCCCGCCACCAAAGCAATCACAAGCAGGTCTTTGGTGCAGCAGTGTATGCAGCAATTTCACCTGGCAACAGCAGGTAACCTTCTGCAACCCATCCCTAGCAACCGGAGTGTCATCCAATGGTTTCTAGGCTTGTGTACATGTGACTTTAAACAGGATACAAAGTGACTACAAGTAAATACAAAGTTACTTTATAGAAATACAGAAAAAAGTGAAAAAAATATGAAACAACTACAACGACAAAAACTGGCTACAGTGAGACACACAATGCTCTGTTCAGTCAGTGGGGCTGGTTCTACTGGTGCTCTCTTCCTGTTAAAAGAGAGTTCTTCTTTCCCACCGTCACCAAGTGCTTGCTCACAGAGGATCATGTGGTAACTTATCTGATATTTTAGGGTCATTACCTCACAATGTAACGTAATTTGAGACAAATGTTGTTGTAATTTAAAAATATACAAAATTAATGTAAAACATAATAACTGAAGAAACTATAACTGCAAAGAAATGAAATACAAGCGCATCATTTATGTGAGCAGGACGGTTTTATATTGTCGGGAATCTGTTTTTGTTTAAGCTAGCACAGAGTTTGACCGAAGCAAAGTGCAAGATGCAAAACCACATAGGCGTCTATATTCAGAGGTGGTCTGTCCACATTACAGTGCAAACAGGAAATGACTTGTTTTTCTGTCCGATATCAGATGAAACAACAGGTGGAAGTGGAGAAGAAGGCAGAGGTTGCCAAGGAGATGTCGGAGGTGGTGGTCTACTGTCAGCCACGCAGCAAAGAGAAGGACCGCTTTGGTAAATACGTGTCAACTCACATGTGAAATGCAGACAGAAGCTTTTGCACGCTGCTTTAGAATGAAACCTTGCCTCACTTATTTAATCTGAGGTTAAGAATCTAAATCATTGGTGAATGCGGTGTTACCTTTGTGACTCCATGCCACAGTAAGATGAATTCAAGCTTTGTGTTTGAATCACTTTTCTCCAGATCTCCAGTTATAAAAGCAACATAGTTATTGTACAAAGTGTACAGCCTCCAGGCCTGAAAAATGAAACCACAAATTTAGATGAAAAGTGCCTTTATGAGTACTGCAATAGGCAATACTCATACCCAGCTTTGCAGGATTAAAAAAGCATGTTTAAAGCCTGGAATGACAAACATTTCCCTGTCTAGCTTGCAACAACATTTTCCTGATCGGTGCATTTATTGATAACTCATCTGTTTAATAAACGTCACTTTGATTGACTGGTGGGCCACACGGTGCTCATAACTGTAAAAGTGCCTGACCGCTGCTAATTCCAGTTACTGTGTTTGGTGTGCCGGGCCTGTTATGTAGGCCACAGTTGAAATGACATGTTTTGGGACAGAAGGAGGTGACCTTTACAGGGCCAACTGCCAAATTTAAATCAGGTATCGTTTTTACCTTTTATATATTTTGAAATGGTATCTCATTTCAGTGAATTGCAATGAATAAGCAGTCACCTTCTTCTTCATTTCTGACTTTTAGATGTTATTTTTTATGTTAGTTGGTGGCTAAACTTTCTTTACATCACACCATTTAAAAAATATAATTGCAGTCACAAAAGCTTTTAGATACTTTTGCTCAAGAGCTGGTCCTATCCTGAAATACATGTCCATGACTCCTGTAACTACACAGTTTCTAACATTGATTAAAATGAGTCCTTCTAGCCGAGGAATTATTTGAGCTGAGGAAACTCACCGTATTCAGCCACAAGTTGTTGAACAAACAGGATGTGACCAAAAGGAAAGATCTAAAGACAGACGGTTTCCTGTGATGCACTGTCTCAATCTGGAAATAGATGCTAAAACTACATTCGCACCACAATTGATTTCTGTAGGTTCAGAATAACTGGGTGACATTTCCAAATATCAGATCTGCAATAAACAAAATAAGCACCTGAAGTAAAAAAAACGTGGTTAAATCTGAACGCGTCTATAAACCTTTATTTAATGTCATTGTACCTAAAACACCTTGTACAACAAGCTTTTATGTTGCATTTATTTGATACTATTTAGGTTCATTTTTAAATGCTTTACTTTCAAAAAACAGAAAAAGACCTATTTGAAGTGGGCACAGTCACATGAAACAATGCCACACCATGGCCACTCATTGTTAGAGCCCCAAAACCCACAATGACTCATCTCGTTTGATGACCACCACTTATCATGTGGAGTGTGGTTACTGAAAAGAAAACAGTATGGTGTGCTGAAGTGAGCAGGATTTGTAACTGATGGACCAGCTTCTAAGTTCTGTGCTTGTTGTTCATTTTTGTTGAGCATGACATCCAGTTTGGATAAATTCAGTTAAATTTTATTCCTATGGAGCCAATCAACATCAATAGTGAGAGAAAAACCTTTAATGGATCATTAAAGTCAACCTAACAGTGAATTATAACACAGCAGCCTGAGACAGCTCTCTGGGCCCTCTTATTCAGCAGCATTGCACATCTAGAAATAATTGGTTTTTATGTGGCAGTGGAGACTGTGCAAACACAAAGAGTCACAAGTTTGCAGTGTTTGTCACTCTCTGATCGAAATTCACAGAACCAGCAGCAAAAGAAGATCAAAACTGTGCAATGTTTGATAAACATTGTCATGAATTCCCTCTTACTTTGGCAGTTTTGCTGCCACCATGATAAAATCACACTTCCTGCGCAGCACTTTCTCTCTCTGTGTACTTCAAGACCAGTTTACCATCTCAAATCTCTGTTTTCTGCATTATTCGCTTGCTTATCATGCAGAAATAACCTCCGACATGAAAGCCTAATTTTGCTGTTCAATACCGAAGAAATGTAAACTTTTACAAATGATGCCAAACTGCTCTTAGCTGTGTCTCTAATCAAACCTCTGTAACTTTGCTCTGCTTCACTTCAGCAGCATCAGGTACTGTTCATATGTTGATTCATGGTTTTCTTCTGTTTTTGATCTACTGCAGAACATTTTTAAGGTTATCAACTGTCAGCTTTGTTTTTATACAAAGATATAAAAATATGGATATGTGCTGATAAATGATCAGAATTATAATATTTCTGACTGTCTGAGTCAAAATGTGTGAGAGGATGGGGTTTAGATGCTGTTTAGATGTGCATCCTTTCACTGACTAGTCCCCAAACAACCATCCCTCTGGAATAAATCCTTCGTCCACCAGTTAATTTGTTTAGCTCGCTTTAACTAATTGTCAGCTCCCTCCCTTAGCAAGCAGCGAAGGTGAGGTGGCTGAACCACTGAACTTCTCCGCTCTCTCCTGTCTCTGCAGACAGTTACAGCTACAAGGAGGTCCGCTCCTTCGTGGAGAACAAGCTTCCAGGGAAGAGCCGCACCAAAGACTTCCTGCAGTACAACCGCAAAGCTCTGAGTCGTATCTACCCGAAAGGCCAGCGCGTCGAGTCCTCAAACTACGACCCTTACCCGATGTGGGCCCTCGGCTGTCACATGGTGGCTCTCAACTTCCAAACAGCAGGTACAGCAGTGCTCATTTATCAGGAGACAGTTCAAGGGCTTTTTATTTAATTTCTTATGACAAGAAAACATTCAAGAGAAGCAGAAAGTGCAAAAACACGCTAAAATATTTGTATATATGACAGAATATACATATAAAATTAGAATCAACCTCCGCCTGTAGGTTGAGCAACACGAGGATTGGCACATGAAAGGACATGAAAATGCAGAAATAAATAAGTCTGAGGAAATAAAAGGGAAATAATAGAGTATTTAACATCCTACTAACACAAGAAATCTTCTATTAGTAGTATCTGAATGCTTATTTCAGTATATTACTCCACTTATATGTTGTACTTTGGCTATGAATAGCTTTATAAACCCATATATTATGTGTTTAGAGACACTATGTCTTTGTCTTTTGAGCCTAGTTACAGTCATGGTAAAGAGAAAATACACTATCTATTAGTTAGTGAGGATTTAAGTGTCAGGACACAGTAAAAAATATATCTAGTCTTTAGCAGGTCTTACATTTGGGTTCATACGAGCTGAGATGAACAACAACACCTGACACTGTGTCATTATTTAGTTAACTAGGGCTAAGCCAACATGCAGAAGCAGTGTGTCCACCCCACGGTTCAGTAGCCTGTACAGTCTTTGTACTGTTCTCTGTGGGAGGTTAACAAACATGTTGGCCCACTCTTCTTTACGGCGTTGCTTCGGTTCGTTTATCCACAGCTCTCTCACAGTCTGTTCTCTAAAACCTAAAACAGAATTATGGATTTGATCAACTGGTCTCTGAATGCAATTGACACCCCTTTCTCAACGAGAAGTCTGGGCTCGGGTGAGCCTGACTGCTGAAGATATCTACCTATGCGGAACCATGGTAACAGGGTTCTGGCTGATCGGAGCTGGCTCGGCCCTGACTTACCGGAGAACTAAGGAAGCGGAACCGGCTGTTCAAACCCCCACAAGGCTGCCCGCTGGGATTGAAATGATGGGAAGAGGCGTGAGTTTCTCAAAATGGGCTCATTGAGTGCAGCACGGATAAGATCTTAGAAAGGCTTAGGGCTGCCGTGAATACTCAGAATAAGATCTCTGAGTGCAGACTGGATTACATCTCGAAAGGGCTCGCTCGGCATAACATCTCTGAGCGTAAGTATGGCGAAGCTCGCGGCTCTCCAACGGGAGATTGAGAGACCAGTGTTCGACTGTAGAACTGCTTGGAAATTCATATGAGCTGTTCGCACTAAAGTAAAAACCACCATCACTTCATGCGGATACCCCTTCGGCGCCAGCTGTGGTTGGAGGGCTGGAGCTGAACAACAACACCCTGATAACGACTGTGTTTAGACTGTTCTTCCCTTTCTATGCAAGGCCACCTGGGTTGGCTGGAAGACTGTTTACTTAGCCTGGCAGGGCGAAGGACACTGTCTCAGCTGAACTCTGGACACACACACACACACACACGCACACAGACATATATACACATGCAGACATACACTCATCCCCCCTCCCCCTCCAAACGCCTTCGACGCTTATTCCCTTCCGATGCTGACGGTGGATCATGGAGACCAGCGCATAGGCTGCAGGCCCGGATGTACTGTCTACACTGGCTGTCTCTCACCCTTTACCCACCCCTGTTGCTTGTCATGTGTTTTTTGGTGTATTAAGAGTTTTTTTTTTCATGTGCTATGTGCAGAGGTGTTTTTTTTCTGTTCTCAAACTGATCTCCCTGTTGGAGCTCAGTCTGGGGGGAGTTATTTTTTTTCTCCTTATCTTTCCTCATGTGGTGCTTTTTCCATTGTTATACCTCTCTGACCTGTCTTCCCCATGTGATGTTTTTGTGTAATGTATGTATGGTCGGAGGGCAAGATGGCGCCGCCATTGCGTGCAATAGGTCGGCAATAGGAAATTTCCCCTTGTGGGACTAATAAAGGTATATCAAATCAAATCAAATCAAAAGCTCCGTGAAGGCTCCACCACAGCATCTCAGTCGGGCTGTGGGACTGATGGTCTCACATCTGACTCCAGAATACATGAAAGGAGTTCATGGTGGAGTCAAAGTTTTTCACACGTTACTTCAGCATCTTGTCTTAGTCTTTGTTCAGTAAATAATGTCACAGTGCAACGTGTCACGTGTTGGGATTCATTTAAAGTTACATTTACCTCATTTTAAGACCTGCTAATGCTAATGTGTCCACCCAGATAAATACATGCAGCTGAACAACGCCCTCTTCAGTCTGAACGGACAAACGGGCTACGTGCTGCAGCCGGAGTTCATGCGCATGGATAGCTACGACCCTCATCAGGAGAAGAAGGAAGTCAAATACAAAATTGTGGTCAAGGTATGCCCTACACACACACACACACACACACACACACACACACACACACACACACACACACACACACACACACACACACACACACGCTCTCTGTGCCTCTGTCATTATTATCAGTCGCGTTCAGGGTCAACTTAAGTACAAAAATGCACTTTGGGCTCGGTGGTGTGCAGCGAATAAGAGCAGCTGTGTTCACCCCGTTCAGGTGATTGCTGCCAGACACCTTCCGAAGCCAGGCCGCAGCATCGCCAGTCCATTCGTGGAGATCGAGCTGTGCGGGCACACAGAGGAGAAGTACAAGACCATCGTCTATCGTAAGGAGATGCAAAGTTTCTATTTTCCTCTATTTCATCTAGTTTATTTCATTTTTGATACATCTATTAAAAATGTAGCTTTTGTTCGTTGTTTCGGCGCATTCAGCAGGAATTAGAGATTTGAAAGAAGATCTATGGTAAAATTTTAATAAGACTGTGTTTGTTGTGTATCTATGTCAACAATGAGATGTGCCTCGTCTTTGTGGGGCTTTGGATCTCACAGTGGAAAAATTCGGGGACGTGGGGGGCTGGAGCCTATCCCACCTCTCACAGGGCAAAAGGCGGGACGACCCGGGAGAGCTTGTCTGCCACAAAATATAATAATAATGCAAAACCTTGAAATAATCAGAGCTCGAGCACCTTCAGCCTTAGCTGCAGCTCTGCGGGAACTTTTACTCTTTTCAGCTTGAGCCTCTGGGGACTTTTGACTTAACGGGGATAAATCTCACAGGTTAAATCTTTGCGCGTTTCTGCCCCCTGCAGGTGACAATGGTCTGAACCCAGTGTGGAAAGGCTCAGAGCGCGTAGTCTTGAGTGTGTATGAGCCTGAACTCACCTTCCTGCGCTTCGTCGTCAACGAGGAGGACATGTTCTCAGACCCCAACTTTCTGGCGCAGGCCACGTTTCCTGTGAAAGGCCTCCGCTCAGGTGGGAATTCATACACGCAGCTTCTGTTACCGTCATTCTCAACTAGTGCTCGTTATCATTATTACATGAACTAAATGTTACTTAGAAGCAAGATTTAATACACACTGAGAATACTTTCACCTGAGAACTATATCATGTGGACCTCAAGTTAATTTCCATGTTCACCAGTTTTCTCACAGGTGTACTTTCTGTATCTGTGTTAACTTTCTTGTATGGGGCTCTTTTTTTAATAAGAGGAGACACTCCACTTCTCAAATTAGAAATAATGAATCTGATAAGAGGTGAAACAATTCTGAATTATTTGATATATAAGTAATATTAGACAGTGGCTAGCTCATGTCTCTGGTCAAAAACTTTAGTGTAAACTTTTAGATTCTCTGTAATCAGGGAATTTCCGCTCTGAGTATGACGTAGCTTTAATATCTAATTTTAGCGGACTTTAGTATTTTGAAATTCCACAAAAGACTGACACCGCACACTGAAGTGACCTCATTTGGAAATTAGTTTGTGACTCATTTTATTGCATTTTGAGTTTAGAGGGAACACAACTCATACAGTCACGTCGAAAACAACGTTTTGTTGTATTTCTGTAAAAACAAAACTAGGTCCATCATTACTGCTTAAGACTGTAAAATAAAAACTGGATTTATAAAAGAAAGATTATTTAAATTAAAATGTTATTTTTAAATGTGATTTTAAAAATCCAACACAACATGATGCCATGAATGAATCAAATTATAACAAAAATCAAGGCAATCTGAAAAAATGAAGTCAATGAAATGTTTCGGTTTGCTTCCACAGGTTACCGCTCTGTCCCTCTAAAGAACGGCTACAGTGAAGACTTGGAGCTAGCTTCTCTTCTGGTCTACATCAGTGTGCAGCAGGCCGGGGTGAGTAACGCACACGGAGCGCATCGACGTTTATGTCACTGTGGCGGGATTTCTGTGATCTCCTGACTCGCACGTATCATTCAGAAAGCGGAGGAGGAGCTGTACTCGTCTTCCAGCCAGCTGAAGAAGAAGCAGGCAGAGCTGAGCGAACCCTTCCTGTACGACACACACAGCAACCTTCAGCGATCCTCCCTGGCCCAGCCCACCAACAACCTCATGAGGAAGGGCAGCACTGGTGAAAATCCAAGGTAAGTCTGAAAAGTGCAGGAATACTCTAGCAGCGACAGTCTAGTCAGTTGTCTTTGGGTCTTTTGCCAAGCTTAGTGATATTTTGGTTGATTTTGCTGCTGCTAACATCCCGCCTATCTATCAGACTTATTTCATTGCCGTCAGCGGATGGTCTGCTTCACTTCAGTTGAGGTCCTTAGACTGCCACAGCTTCCAAATTTAAGTGGCGAGCTTGGAATCAACTCCAGAGTTTATACTCACTTCACCAATTAGGAAATTCCATCCATAAAACAGCTTTTTGGTGGATTATCTAATTTGTGTTTCATGGTGCATACTGTAATATGTACATATACTGTAATATATGACAGCTAATTTGTGATACTTGTTACTCTCTGCTCTCAATCTGTCCATCTTTGTCTGCAGGTCAAGGGAAAAGAAGATAAACAACAGTAAATTTTACTCCTGAGGACTCATTTGTCTAACCTGTGTGAGCAGCAGGCTTTAAATCTACTATCAATGTTTGCTATGGGAGCTGTGATCTGGAAGATCTTTTTTTTCCCCATCTTTCCACCAAAGATGGCGACATTCCAGTAGCCCGAATGGTTTTCTATTTATTTAGGATTGAAAAAAATTGTTTGTAATGTTTTGGAGTTTTTGAAATATGGAATTGCTGGAGGAAATGTAAGAGGCCATTACAACGGTCCGAGACGCCAGCGTTGTGCTTGATATGTTTGCATTCAGTCTGTTATCAAACTGCATCATGTTACACTGATGGTATTTATTTTTAATTAAAGAGCTGAGTCTAAAATAATGAAGGTTTCACTGCAGTGGCTGTTCTGCTGTCAGGGAGCTTGTGTTTAATTCATTTTAGTCCTCTTGAATGTGTTGTTGTGTTTTTGCTGTGCAGTTTCACCAGTGTGACGTTTTTCTTCACAATGTTTGTTTGATGTGGAAATCCGATCTGTAATCTCATGCAGTGAGTGTTTCCTCTATTTAATATGAAGGCAGATTGTGGTTATAGCTTTCCCATAATTCCTCTGTGACTTCCTCATGAATTGAGTCAATAAAGTATGCTTGGTGAACGATATTCTTTATCTGTATTTATTGCATTGTTTTCTGCTCCACTGCATTTTAAAGTAGGCTGCAGGGACAGCAGTAGGCCAAACGCTCGAAGTGAGGAGAAAGACGAGAGGAGCGTAGAGCGACCTCGAACAAATAAAGAGCAAGGCCTCCATCAGACACTGGGGAAATAATTACCTGTAAGTTTGCTCACTTACAATTTTTAACAAAACATATTCCATAAAGATTGTAATATCCAGAGGAGCTGGAGATCCACAGGCTAAAGTACAGTATGGAGCAATATGGAAGTAATGAGCCAACCCTGGTAGATGAGAGCAGTGCAGCTAACAGATGCATCTACTGAGCATGAAGAGTGTGGCTGGACTCGAGGTAGAGAATGAGTCCCCAGCTCATCCCAACACAGGAGATGTTTGCAACACTGCCCTGTGCTCCATCTCCACTATTAGCATCACTGAAACCACTACTGTCACTTGGATATAAGATCAAGGATGCAAGCAGAGGAAGACAAAGGCTGGAAAGATGTTGATGCAAGTTGCAGAAGGGTGTCAAAATGAGGTACAGCAAACTGTCGATAACCGAGGCTCTAGATGCTACCAAACAAAGACGCGCAGCTCTGAGAAGAAGGCTGAAGAGAAGAATAAATGGCCTTCTGGCAAAAACATGTATTAATGTGCCATCCTGGAGGAGCTGGACTACCTGTGCAGCCTCTGTGGGGTCCAGGTATCGCCTCATGCTAGCAGCAGTGACTCTGACTCCAGCTGAATGAGAAGAAACTGTCCAAAAAGATGAGGGAAACGTGTCTTCCACCTGCAAAACCCTTTGTGTTTCTTCTGTTTTCTCACTGTCAGCCCAAGCTTCATGTCTTCCCCCATTACACTGATATAATAACACGAAAGAAAAAAAAGACACACGCGGTTGATAACATATTCACAGACAATTTATTTTTGATTGAAATTATTTCACATCATAGTTGTTATTTTCCTGTTGAAGATCTTTTGTATTTTTATTACAACAGCCACAGAGCAGCAGCAGCAGCAATAATAATAATAACCCAGCAGGAGAAGCAGATCAATGCGACCGAAAGACTGAAAAAGAGAGAGAAACATGATGGGCGCCCCTTTTCCAGCTGCCAACAAAATGATTTTACTACAAGGAATGGGAAATAAAGTTGAAGTAGTTGCATTTTTTTTCAGTCTGTCAGATTTGTCTGACCCTGTTCCTTCCATAACAATGGTTAAGACTCGAGCACAGCTGTACATGACGCAGATGTGGTAGAAACTTTACAAAAAAATGTTGTTTTTTTTATTAAAAAAGGTGACAGATGAACGGGGAGGAAAGCGCAGTGAGCTCCACAGGAAATAGAGGGCATGGCCGAACAGGAGAGACGGTACTTTTCAACCAGCACATGTTCTATAGTAACACTTTAAAAAAGAAAGAAAAACATAATAATAATCTCAACATGCTGGACCCCAGGCTCACAGTTTGGACAAGTCAACGTGGCCTGAAACAGCCCACTCTGGGAAATGGGCTCATCTGCTTTCATGCCAAGTTTGATGAATTACCTCTGGGATTAAGGGTGAAGCTACAGCCAGGGGCTCGTTACCTTAAGCCAGTTTTCCCTACTATTACAGTCTCTGGAGGAAAAAGATCCTGTGCTGCACTGAAGCTCAGTGTTGTGTTTCAGGTTGCTTGTAGCCTAAAAGCTGCTAAGCTGTAATCACAATCGGGAGACCACCGGGTGTTTGTTTTTCTGCTATATCTTATTTTAATAGCATTAGTCGCACACCCTGTAACAACCCCATAAAGGCCACGAGCACAGTGGTCTGGCAACAAGGATGTTTAAATTAATAGCGTTGCTGGAGTTTTGATCCATTTAGACTTCTTCCCCCGTCCTTTGTGTGCCTTGGAAGCAGTGCGAGAAAACCCTGCTAGTCTGTTTTAGCTCCTCCCTCCTCCATCATGACATCATAAAGACCCTAGACCAGAAAAAAGAAACTTTCTGAAACTGAGTGTTTAGATCAGGCTCGAGCTCGTGGATTACTCGCACATACCTCATTATCTGAAACTCTGGTATTGTATTGGAAGGACTATTTTACCTTTCGATAAAGTCAAGGTAGTCTTTTCTCCTGATACCCTGAGCTAACCAGCCGATGGCTGTGGCTTCACATCAACCAGATAAACGGGATACTGGTATCAGGACTCTTCAGGTCACTCTTAAAATAGAGTCAAACCGTTCATACTTCAATCGGGGATAAAAACAACTACAGTAAAATCAGACTGAATCATCGGTTCGCTGATGTGTGGAACCACCAACTTTATTTAATATGATCACAGTCAGCGTGATCCACATACGATACGATTCGTGATATAAAAATGGCCATCGTTTAAATGATTAAATCTCGGCTTCAGTCCAAAAGCGCCAAGTGTCATTGGCTGTTTTAGAAAATCAACATGAATAAAGCTTTAACCGCCTCAAACAGCAGGCTCATGGGTAGATCCTGGCTACGACCAATCACAAAACAGCCGGATGGGATCTCTCCATTTCAGTCCTTAACCTGGTGAGATAGTGATCAAACCCTTTATGGTATTTTTACAAAACAAAATTACAAAAAAACGAAAAAACATATCCGATGACGCGGCAACATTTACGTGCAAAAAACCTTAAACAACAAAAACACAGGAAACAAATGTTTGATTAAAGTGATCGAATGAGAGAAACATAAAATATAACACGCATTGAAAACATTTTTTTTAGATTACAGAGCACTTTGTGTGAAAAGAAGAAAAACAACAAAAACAACCACACACGTTAAGATGAAGGCAACAGCCTGCCGAAGAAAAGGAGGCTGAGAGAAATACAGAAACGAGATGAAGAAGGGCGAGGATTCAAAAATGGTTCAAAGAGAGAAAGGTAGAAGACGACTATATACACTCATATGTACATCATACAGGATATGAAAAAAAAAAGAGCACGATGTCCTAAAGCTAGACCCGAAGATGGCCGTACACAAACCGCACCTACAGGCCAAACAGAAAACTGTCATGGCACCCAATAAATAGGAAACATAGCGCTTCGTAGCGGACGGCGTCCTGTCCTCTGATTCAACAAGCATCTGGAGCGTTCCCCAGGTCGACACGAATAAATAAAATGGATGGATGCAGTTGCGCTTGCCTTGAGTTTCCAAGACAAATCCGCCCAAACCACGCGCACACAGGGAGGAGAGTAGATTCTGACAGACTTGCAGTGTGTCAGGGCAGTTACCACATCGTATGAAACGCTGCCACAACAAACAGGCAACACTTTAAGGGAATGTACACGGGCAAATAGAAGGTGCCCCACCCTCCCCGATTATGATCGTCCCTTATTATGATCGAATATGTACAAGAATTTTGTCCCATCCTCTGATAAGAATTAGCCTAAAAATGTCATCCACGTGATATGGCGTAATATAAATACAGCAGAGTGATTCAAAACAGGTCGTGGGACAGGTAAAAAGACACAACAAGTGACTCATCCGCTAGAGGCACTGCGACTCCTCCGCTCGGACCTCAGAAAAGGGGGTCGGAGAGGCAAACGCTGTCAGGGGGCAACACCACGCTCACGTTTGCCTCAAAACAACAAAGCAGAGTAAAGATGTTTGGCGAGTTCTTTGCTTCAAAAGCGTCCCAAAGCACCTGCACGGTGGGGACCAAAAACGACAGCAAAGGGGGATATGAAAATATACAACTCTCAGCTGGTGATGGGTCTGGTTTAAACAGGTCCGATTTCAGAAGTCCACTCTGAAGTTTTCCACCGCGGCTTTGGTACACGGGCGTCCGTGTGCGGCGGCGCTCTGCGAGGGCTTCTTGGATAATGCGATGCAAAAAAAACAAAAAGCTGTGTACTTTGATGCCTCCCAACGAAATCCAGGAAAGACAATGTGTCAGAGGTTTTAAAGACAACTTATAAATATCAGGCAGTCCCAGACCACCCAGCTACTGCTACACAACTGTCCTATTAAATAGAAACGGGAGAGCCTCAGCACGCACGCTGAAGGAATTTAAAAAGGACCAAATATTGCCATCACCCTTGACATTCCTGCAGAGCTCCCAAAATATCATCGTTGGGGAGGTGATGGGGAGGGAGGTGGGCATCTCCTTATGTTTTATATAGAAAGACACAATATATGAAAGCACAGATGTCTGGAAAAATATGTTAATTCAAGTTGATAAAAACCTTTTTTGTTTTCTTTTTCTCCTTTGCGCGAGTTGTACATGAGGAGTAGGCACAGTCTTCTTTTCTCTGAGGTAGCACCTCATTTTCCCAGTGAAAGAGTGGAAAAGGCCGGAATCTGATCCTGAAAACTGACAGCAAAGAGAGAGCGAGGACTCGATAACAGTTGACCGTGTCCGTCGGGAGAGCTACATTGTGGATCGGATTACAGACGAACTGGAAGGCGAGCTGCTGCATCCAGCCTTCGCTCCATGAGGGCCAAAAGCCAGTGAGAGGCTCCGAGGGGGCGGAGCCTTCCTCGATTTGGGATTTCATTATGAGGTGCACACACAGAGGTTTGAGAGGGAAAAAAAGAGTGATTATGAAAACTGAGAGACTACGTATGAAACGACGGGGCAAAGGGTAAGGACAGAGACAGCAGGGTTCCGGTATTTCAGTACATCGGGTCCTCTCGTTCTCTGATGTTGTTTGTAAAAAAACAAAAACAACAACAAGGGCCTTCGAGGTAAGAGGAGCGATGAGTTTCACAAAGTTCGTTCCCGGTGACGGGGTCGGTGATGAAACTGGTGAAGGCTCCTCCTCATACGCAAGTGTCTAATCAGACGGGGTGATCCTCAGGCCGGGTGATGTTAGGGTTCCTGGTGTAATGATGGCGTCGATGTAATGTGTGTGTGAGTTTGTGTGCAGTGTGTGATCGTGCTTGTGTGTGTCTCGGCATGTAAAGGGGTTGACGAAAGCTTGGCCGATCACCATGCTTCAGTGTACCGAACATCAACATCCTTCAGGTTAGGCAGTTTGGCCTGGAGAGGAACACAAACAATATACACTTCAGTTGAGATCGGTTTTATTTAAACAGCAACAAATTCTAACAGGAGCTTTAAATTGTAAGACAAAGACCCAATAATACAGAAAAAAACCCAACAATCAAACGACCCCCCTATGAGCAAGCACTTTGGCGACAATGGGAAGGAAAAACTCCCTTTTAACAGGAAGAAACCTCCGGCAGGACCAGGCTCAGCGAGGGTTAACTGTGCTTAAAAATTCAGTGGATGGTATAAAATACCTTCAAACCCCCCCCCCCCCCCCCAAACCTAACCTAACCTAACCAAACCACCCAACAACTGATGGAGATGCACTGATGTGTTGCATGAAAAACACCAGCAGAGGGCAGTCTTTACTGGCGATAAGTGCAGCTGAGCTCAGAGAGCTGTGAAACACGGAAACAGAAAGTAGTACACCAACTATTTTAACAACTACTGTTTGTCAATATTTTAGGGTTAGTCCCGGTGATAAAGGTGAGCCAGCAACATCGATAAAGCTGTGTTTAAGCTCCTTAGCATGCACAACAACGCAAGCCCAGACATGTCTGAGAGCGAGAGCCACGTGCACCTAAACACTGAGCTACCTAAACACCCTCCAACGCATCACAATCGCTGGCTAACTATGCAAGAAAACTGTCCCCACTAAAGGTGAAAACAACTCGTTTCACCACTGGTGACAAAAACACACTGCTGAGTACAGCCAGGCTATGAAGGCACACAAGGAGGAGATGCTAGCAGCTGGTGATGTGCTGCCTAAAAGTAAACAAATGACCCCACCGAGCATTGTTAGAGTGCTCGCTAGCTGCACTCCATGTGAGAGGAAGAATAAACAGTGGATGGAAATTTCTGGTGCAGTTACATAGTGGAAAAGCAGAGCTTTAAGCAGCTGGTTAAAGAGCTCAGACAAGACACAAATGTAGAAAATATTCCTCAGATTCAGTTTTATTATGTGACAACACTGCCTCGACTGCCTCGAGGGATTGTGCAGCTTAATGTTAAATGATCAAATTGATTTTAGCTGTCAGTAAATAGTGTAATGGTACAAAGAAAAGATATACAGCTAACATTGGCTCTGCACAGTTTTAGCCATCATGGGGTCAGGTGTTGGTGGCTTTGTCAAAACCATTTATTTTCACTGTATTAATACAAAAATATATATGTACACTATGGTATATCAGTCCATTCAAAATTAATCTGTGTAGACATCAGATATAAGACCTCTCTTCAAAGCAATAAAGATCCCGAGGCATGCTTTTTTCCATTTATTTAGCATTAGGTGCCACACAGAAACAGAACAGCAGGGGAACCCTTTAAGACTGACTGAATTACCTTGAGGTCCTCGTATGTGTCAGCTGTGAGCTTGGTGCTGTTCATGTTCAGGCTGCACAGACTCTTCATGGCTGAAACAGGCAGACATTTGCAGTTAGAGTTGACACACACACACACTATCAAGGACATTCACTGTGTCTTAAAAACGCAAGATGTCTTACAACTGAGCGCCAGAAGACCAGCATCAGTGACGGGAGTCTCACACAGGTTCAGAACCTGAAGGCAGGCCAGATGCTCGGATAACAACCTCAGTCCTGCATCCCCAAACTGAAGCGTGGAACAAAGCAAGGAAAGGGCAGCTGTTAGGCATCTGTAGGCTCATTGACAGTCATGATTTCCTTGTGCAGCTGTTTGTGTTGGGCCCGTTTACCTGTGTGGACCAGAGGTTGAGCTGTTTGAGTGAAGGCAGCTTGATAAGCTGCTCAGCACAGGCACTGGTGACATTGGTGAAAGCCAGGCTCAGGTTCTCCAAGTTCCCAAAAGAACCTGAACTGAGCAGGCGGGCCAGGTCCGCATCCTAGAGAGGTGATGACAGGTTATTGTAAGAGTCAAATCAAGAGTTTTGCTTCCTTTCCACGACAGTGTGTCTGTGTCAGCAGTGTGGTCTCACCGTGGACTTGGAGGGCAGAGTCAGCCGGGTAGGGCCTCCTTTTCTTTGCTGAGGAGAAAATAGAAAGAAAGATGGCGTCTGAGCTTGAGGCCTTGCAGGAATCTTTTCTAACAGTAGATGGCAGGTGTGAGCAGCTGCAGGCGTTTCCCACTGAGGCATGTCTCATATCACCTCATGTTTAATTTCAATAATAAGATGCTTTAAAAATGCTTCACGTCCTGCTTCAGTTAGAACCAGTAATAAAAACTTATTTTCCTACATAACATACATGTGGTGTTTCTGGGGCAAGATTTTGGCCTGCACAGACATGAAGTAAAGAC